>NW_027366655.1:0-68338 GCF_046119375.1 Phyllobates terribilis | reverse complement strand
GAATATTGTAAATGCACAAACAGTAATATCTCCACATTGCACGGTGCAATTCTGAAATTTTTTGCTTTTTCCTGCTAATCCTAGCATGATAAAGAAGATTCAAAGAGAGTGAGATGCCAGCTCCTTTCATTCAGTCAGTAGCTTCAAACATTCTGGTATATGAAAAACATGTTTTTCAATGGCAAAAATCAATGAATATTGTAAATGCACAAACAGTAATATCTCCACATTGCACGGTGCAATTCTGAAATTTTTAGCTTTTTCCTGCTAATCCTAGCATGATAAAGAAGATTCAAAGAGAGTGAGATGCCAGCTCCTTTCATTCAGTCAGTAGCTTCAAACATTTCTGGTATATGAAAAACATGTTTTTCAATGGCAAAAATCAATGAATATTGTAAATGCACAAACAGTAATATCTCCACATTGCAAGGTGCAATTCTGAAATTTTTAGCTTTTTCCTGTTAATCCTAGCATGATAAAGAAGATTCAAAGAGAGTGAGATGCCAGCTCCTTTCATTCAGTCAGTAGCTTCAAACATTTCTGGACGTTTTTCAATGGCAAAAATCAATGAATATTGTAAATGCACAAACAGTAATATCTCCACATTGCACGGTGCAAATTCTGAAATTTTTTGCTTTTTCCTGCTAATCCTAGCATGATAAAGAAGATTCAAAGAGAGTGAGATGCCAGCTCCTTTCATTCAGTCAGTAGCTTCAAACATTTCTGGATATAAAAACGTTTTTCAATGGCAAAAATCAATGAATATTGTAAATGCACAAACAGTAATATCTCCACATTGCAAGGTGCAATTCTGAAATTTTTAGCTTTTTCCTGTTAATCCTAGCATGATAAAGAAGATTCAAAGAGAGTGAGATGCCAGCTCCTTTCATTCAGTCAGTAGCTTCAAACATTTCTGGTATATGAAAAACATGTTTTTCAATGGCAAAAATCAATGAATATTGTAAATGCACAAACAGTAATATCTCCACATTGCAAGGTGCAATTCTGAAATTTTTAGCTTTTTCCTGTTAATCCTAGCATGATAAAGAAGATTCAAAGAGAGTGAGATGCCAGCTCCTTTCATTCAGTCAGTAGCTTCAAACATTTCTGGTATATGAAAAACATGTTTTTCAATGGCAAAAATCAATGAATATTGTAAATGCACAAACAGTAATATCTCCACATTGCACGGTGCAATTCTGAAATTTTTTGCTTTTTCCTGCTAATCCTAGCATGATAAAGAAGATTCAAAGAGAGTGAGATGCCAGCTCCTTTCATTCAGTCAGTAGCTTCAAACATTTCTGGACGTTTTTCAATGGCAAAAATCAATGAATATTGTAAATGCACAAACAGTAATATCTCCACATTGCAAGGTGCAATTCTGAAATTTTTAGCTTTTTCCTGCTAATCCTAGCATGATAAAGAAGATTCAAAGAGAGTGAGATGCCAGCTCCTTTCATTCAGTCAGTAGCTTCAAACATTTCTGGTATATGAAAAAACATGTTTTTCAATGGCAAAAATCAATGAATATTGTAAATGCACAAACAGTAATATCTCCACATTGCACGGTGCAATTCTGAAATTTTTTGCTTTTTCCTGCTAATCCTAGCATGATAAAGAAGATTCAAAGAGAGTGAGATGCCAGCTCCTTTCATTCAGTCAGTAGCTTCAAACATTTCTGGTATATGAAAAACATGTTTTTCAATGGCAAAAATCAATGAATATTGTAAATGCACAAACAGTAATATCTCCACATTGCACGGTGCAATTCTGAAATTTTTAGCTTTTTCCTGCTAATCCTAGCATGATAAAGAAGATTCAAAGAGAGTGAGATGCCAGCTCCTTTCATTCAGTCAGTAGCTTCAAACATTTCTGGACGTTTTTCAATGGCAAAAATCAATGAATATTGTAAATGCACAAACAGTAATATCTCCACATTGCACGGTGCAATTCTGAAATTTTTAGCTTTTTCCTGTTAATCCTAGCATGATAAAGAAGATTCAAAGAGAGTGAGATGCCAGCTCCTTTCATTCAGTCAGTAGCTTCAAACATTTCTGGTATATGAAAAACATGTTTTTCAATGGCAAAAATCAATGAATATTGTAAATGCACAAACAGTAATATCTCCACATTGCACGGTGCAATTCTGAAATTTTTTGCTTTTTCCTGCTAATCCTAGCATGATAAAGAAGATTCAAAGAGAGTGAGATGCCAGCTCCTTTCATTCAGTCAGTAGCTTCAAACATTTCTGGTATATGAAAAACATGTTTTTCAATGGCAAAAATCAATGAATATTGTAAATGCACAAACAGTAATATCTCCACATTGCACGGTGCAATTCTGAAATTTTTAGCTTTTTCCTGTTAATCCTAGCATGATAAAGAAGATTCAAAGAGAGTGAGATGCCAGCTCCTTTCATTCAGTCAGTAGCTTCAAACATTTCTGGACGTTTTTCAATGGCAAAAATCAATGAATATTGTAAATGCACAAACAGTAATATCTCCACATTGCAAGGTGCAATTCTGAAATTTTTGCTTTTTCCTGCTAATCCTAGCATGATAAAGAAGATTCAAAGAGAATGAGATGCCAGCTCCTTTCATTCAGTCAGTAGCTTCAAACATTTCTGGTATATGAAAAACATGTTTTTCAATGGCAAAAATCAATGAATATTGTAAATGCACAAACAGTAATATCTCCACATTGCAAGGTGCAATTCTGAAATTTTTAGCTTTTTCCTGTTAATCCTAGCATGATAAAGAAGATTCAAAGAGAGTGAGATGCCAGCTCCTTTCATTCAGTCAGTAGCTTCAAACATTTCTGGACGTTTTTCAATGGCAAAAATCAATGAATATTGTAAATGCACAAACAGTAATATCTCCACATTGCACGGTGCAATTCTGAAATTTTTAGCTTTTTCCTGTTAATCCTAGCATGATAAAGAAGATTCAAAGAGAGTGAGATGCCAGCTCCTTTCATTCAGTCAGTAGCTTCAAACATTTCTGGTATATGAAAAACATGTTTTTCAATGGCAAAAATCAATGAATATTGTAAATGCACAAACAGTAATATCTCCACATTGCACGGTGCAATTCTGAAATTTTTTGCTTTTTCCTGCTAATCCTAGCATGATAAAGAAGATTCAAAGAGAGTGAGATGCCAGCTCCTTTCATTCAGTCAGTAGCTTCAAACATTTCTGGACGTTTTTCAATGGCAAAAATCAATGAATATTGTAAATGCACAAACAGTAATATCTCCACATTGCACGGTGCAATTCTGAAATTTTTAGCTTTTTCCTGTTAATCCTAGCATGATAAAGAAGATTCAAAGAGAGTGAGATGCCAGCTCCTTTCATTCAGTCAGTAGCTTCAAACATTTCTGGTATATGAAAAACATGTTTTTCAATGGCAAAAATCAATGAATATTGTAAATGCACAAACAGTAATATCTCCACATTGCACGGTGCAATTCTGAAATTTTTTGCTTTTTCCTGCTAATCCTAGCATGATAAAGAAGATTCAAAGAGAGTGAGATGCCAGCTCCTTTCATTCAGTCAGTAGCTTCAAACATTTCTGGTATATGAAAAACATGTTTTTCAATGGCAAAAATCAATGAATATTGTAAATGCACAAACAGTAATATCTCCACATTGCACGGTGCAATTCTGAAATTTTTAGCTTTTTCCTGTTAATCCTAGCATGATAAAGAAGATTCAAAGAGAGTGAGATGCCAGCTCCTTTCATTCAGTCAGTAGCTTCAAACATTTCTGGACGTTTTTCAATGGCAAAAATCAATGAATATTGTAAATGCACAAACAGTAATATCTCCACATTGCACGGTGCAATTCTGAAATTTTTTGCTTTTTCCTGTTAATCCTAGCATGATAAAGAAGATTCAAAGAGAGTGAGATGCCAGCTCCTTTCATTCAGTCAGTAGCTTCAAACATTTCTGGTATATGAAAAACATGTTTTTCAATGGCAAAAATCAATGAATATTGTAAATGCACAAACAGTAATATCTCCACATTGCACGGTGCAATTCTGAAATTTTTAGCTTTTTCCTGCTAATCCTAGCATGATAAAGAAGATTCAAAGAGAGTGAGATGCCAGCTCCTTTCATTCAGTCAGTAGCTTCAAACATTTCTGGTATATGAAAAACATGTTTTTCAATGGCAAAAATCAATGAATATTGTAAATGCACAAACAGTAATATCTCCACATTGCAAGGTGCAATTCTGAAATTTTTTGCTTTTTCCTGTTAATCCTAGCATGATAAAGAAGATTCAAAGAGAGTGAGATGCCAGCTCCTTTCATTCAGTCAGTAGCTTCAAACATTTCTGGATATGAAAAACATGTTTTTCAATGGCAAAAATCAATGAATATTGTAAATGCACAAACAGTAATATCTCCACATTGCACGGTGCAATTCTGAAATTTTTAGCTTTTTCCTGTTAATCCTAGCATGATAAAGAAGATTCAAAGAGAGTGAGATGCCAGCTCCTTTCATTCAGTCAGTAGCTTCAAACATTTCTGGTATATGAAAAACATGTTTTTCAATGGCAAAAATCAATGAATATTGTAAATGCACAAACAGTAATATCTCCACATTGCAAGGTGCAATTCTGAAATTTTTTGCTTTTTCCTGTTAATCCTAGCATGATAAAGAAGATTCAAAGAGAGTGAGATGCCAGCTCCTTTCATTCAGTCAGTAGCTTCAAACATTTCTGGTATATGAAAAACATGTTTTTCAATGGCAAAAATCAATGAATATTGTAAATGCACAAACAGTAATATCTCCACATTGCAAGGTGCAATTCTGAAATTTTTTGCTTTTTCCTGCTAATCCTAGCATGATAAAGAAGATTCAAAGAGAGTGAGATGCCAGCTCCTTTCATTCAGTCAGTAGCTTCAAACATTTCTGGTATATGAAAAACATGTTTTTCAATGGCAAAAATCAATGAATATTGTAAATGCACAAACAGTAATATCTCCACATTGCAAGGTGCAATTCTGAAATTTTTAGCTTTTTCCTGTTAATCCTAGCATGATAAAGAAGATTCAAAGAGAGTGAGATGCCAGCTCCTTTCATTCAGTCAGTAGCTTCAAACATTTCTGGTATATGAAAAACATGTTTTTCAATGGCAAAAATCAATGAATATTGTAAATGCACAAACAGTAATATCTCCACATTGCACGGTGCAATTCTGAAATTTTTTGCTTTTTCCTGTTAATCCTAGCATGATAAAGAAGATTCAAAGAGAGTGAGATGCCAGCTCCTTTCATTCAGTCAGTAGCTTCAAACATTTCTGGTATATGAAAAACATGTTTTTCAATGGCAAAAATCAATGAATATTGTAAATGCACAAACAGTAATATCTCCACATTGCACGGTGCAATTCTGAAATTTTTTGCTTTTTCCTGTTAATCCTAGCATGATAAAGAAGATTCAAAGAGAGTGAGATGCCAGCTCCTTTCATTCAGTCAGTAGCTTCAAACATTTCTGGTATATGAAAAACATGTTTTTCAATGGCAAAAATCAATGAATATTGTAAATGCACAAACAGTAATATCTCCACATTGCAAGGTGCAATTCTGAAATTTTTAGCTTTTTCCTGTTAATCCTAGCATGATAAAGAAGATTCAAAGAGAGTGAGATGCCAGCTCCTTTCATTCAGTCAGTAGCTTCAAACATTTCTGGTATATGAAAAACATGTTTTTCAATGGCAAAAATCAATGAATATTGTAAATGCACAAACAGTAATATCTCCACATTGCACGGTGCAATTCTGAAATTTTTAGCTTTTTCCTGTTAATCCTAGCATGATAAAGAAGATTCAAAGAGAGTGAGATGCCAGCTCCTTTCATTCAGTCAGTAGCTTCAAACATTTCTGGTATGAAAAACAGTTTTTCAATGGCAAAAATCAATGAATATTGTAAATGCACAAACAGTAATAGCTCCACATTGCAAGGTGCAATTCTGAAATTTTTAGCTTTTTCCTGTTAATCCTAGCATGATAAAGAAGATTCAAAGAGAGTGAGATGCCAGCTCCTTTCATTCAGTCAGTAGCTTCAAACATTTCTGGTATATGAAAAACATGTTTTTCAATGGCAAAAATCAATGAATATTGTAAATGCACAAACAGTAATATCTCCACATTGCATGGTGCAATTCTGAAATTTTTTGCTTTTTCCTGCTAATCCTAGCATGATAAAGAAGATTCAAAGAGAGTGAGATGCCAGCTCCTTTCATTCAGTCAGTAGCTTCAAACATTTCTGGTATATGAAAAACATGTTTTTCAATGGCAAAAATCAATGAATATTGTAAATGCACAAACAGTAATATCTCCACATTGCACGGTGCAATTCTGAAATTTTTAGCTTTTTCCTGTTAATCCTAGCATGATAAAGAAGATTCAAAGAGAGTGAGATGCCAGCTCCTTTCATTCAGTCAGTAGCTTCAAACATTTCTGGTATATGAAAAACATGTTTTTCAATGGCAAAAATCAATGAATATTGTAAATGCACAAACAGTAATATCTCCACATTGCAAGGTGCAATTCTGAAATTTTTAGCTTTTTCCTGTTAATCCTAGCATGATAAAGAAGATTCAAAGAGAGTGAGATGCCAGCTCCTTTCATTCAGTCAGTAGCTTCAAACATTTCTGGTATATGAAAAACATGTTTTTCAATGGCAAAAATCAATGAATATTGTAAATGCACAAACAGTAATATCTCCACATTGCACGGTGCAATTCTGAAATTTTTTGCTTTTTCCTGTTAATCCTAGCATGATAAAGAAGATTCAAAGAGAGTGAGATGCCAGCTCCTTTCATTCAGTCAGTAGCTTCAAACATTTCTGGTATATGAAAAACATGTTTTTCAATGGCAAAAATCAATGAATATTGTAAATGCACAAACAGTAATATCTCCACATTGCAAGGTGCAATTCTGAAATTTTTAGCTTTTTCCTGTTAATCCTAGCATGATAAAGAAGATTCAAAGAGAGTGAGATGCCAGCTCCTTTCATTCAGTCAGTAGCTTCAAACATTTCTGGTATATGAAAAACATGTTTTTCAATGGCAAAAATCAATGAATATTGTAAATGCACAAACAGTAATATCTCCACATTGCACGGTGCAATTCTGAAATTTTTTGCTTTTTCCTGTTAATCCTAGCATGATAAAGAAGATTCAAAGAGAGTGAGATGCCAGCTCCTTTCATTCAGTCAGTAGCTTCAAACATTTCTGGTATATGAAAAACATGTTTTTCAATGGCAAAAATCAATGAATATTGTAAATGCACAAACAGTAATATCTCCACATTGCAAGGTGCAATTCTGAAATTTTTTGCTTTTTCCTGTTAATCCTAGCATGATAAAGAAGATTCAAAGAGAGTGAGATGCCAGCTCCTTTCATTCAGTCAGTAGCTTCAAACATTTCTGGTATATGAAAAACATGTTTTTCAATGGCAAAAATCAATGAATATTGTAAATGCACAAACAGTAATATCTCCACATTGCAAGGTGCAATTCTGAAATTTTTAGCTTTTTCCTGTTAATCCTAGCATGATAAAGAAGATTCAAAGAGAGTGAGATGCCAGCTCCTTTCATTCAGTCAGTAGCTTCAAACATTTCTGGTATATGAAAAACATGTTTTTCAATGGCAAAAATCAATGAATATTGTAAATGCACAAACAGTAATATCTCCACATTGCACGGTGCAATTCTGAAATTTTTAGCTTTTTCCTGTTAATCCTAGCATGATAAAGAAGATTCAAAGAGAGTGAGATGCCAGCTCCTTTCATTCAGTCAGTAGCTTCAAACATTTCTGGACGTTTTTCAATGGCAAAAATCAATGAATATTGTAAATGCACAAACAGTAATATCTCCACATTGCAAGGTGCAATTCTGAAATTTTTAGCTTTTTCCTGTTAATCCTAGCATGATAAAGAAGATTCAAAGAGAGTGAGATGCCAGCTCCTTTCATTCAGTCAGTAGCTTCAAACATTTCTGGTATATGAAAAACATGTTTTTCAATGGCAAAAATCAATGAATATTGTAAATGCACAAACAGTAATATCTCCACATTGCACGGTGCAATTCTGAAATTTTTTGCTTTTTCCTGCTAATCCTAGCATGATAAAGAAGATTCAAAGAGAGTGAGATGCCAGCTCCTTTCATTCAGTCAGTAGCTTCAAACATTTCTGGTATATGAAAAACATGTTTTTCAATGGCAAAAATCAATGAATATTGTAAATGCACAAACAGTAATATCTCCACATTGCACGGTGCAATTCTGAAATTTTTAGCTTTTTCCTGTTAATCCTAGCATGATAAAGAAGATTCAAAGAGAGTGAGATGCCAGCTCCTTTCATTCAGTCAGTAGCTTCAAACATTTCTGGTATATGAAAAACATGTTTTTCAATGGCAAAAATCAATGAATATTGTAAATGCACAAACAGTAATATCTCCACATTGCAAGGTGCAATTCTGAAATTTTTAGCTTTTTCCTGTTAATCCTAGCATGATAAAGAAGATTCAAAGAGAGTGAGATGCCAGCTCCTTTCATTCAGTCAGTAGCTTCAAACATTTCTGGTATATGAAAAACATGTTTTTCAATGGCAAAAATCAATGAATATTGTAAATGCACAAACAGTAATATCTCCACATTGCACGGTGCAATTCTGAAATTTTTTGCTTTTTCCTGTTAATCCTAGCATGATAAAGAAGATTCAAAGAGAGTGAGATGCCAGCTCCTTTCATTCAGTCAGTAGCTTCAAACATTTCTGGACGTTTTTCAATGGCAAAAATCAATGAATATTGTAAATGCACAAACAGTAATATCTCCACATTGCACGGTGCAATTCTGAAATTTTTTGCTTTTTCCTGCTAATCCTAGCATGATAAAGAAGATTCAAAGAGAGTGAGATGCCAGCTCCTTTCATTCAGTCAGTAGCTTCAAACATTTCTGGTATATGAAAAACATGTTTTTCAATGGCAAAAATCAATGAATATTGTAAATGCACAAACAGTAATATCTCCACATTGCACGGTGCAATTCTGAAATTTTTAGCTTTTTCCTGTTAATCCTAGCATGATAAAGAAGATTCAAAGAGAGTGAGATGCCAGCTCCTTTCATTCAGTCAGTAGCTTCAAACATTTCTGGTATATGAAAAACATGTTTTTCAATGGCAAAAATCAATGAATATTGTAAATGCACAAACAGTAATATCTCCACATTGCACGGTGCAATTCTGAAATTTTTTGCTTTTTCCTGTTAATCCTAGCATGATAAAGAAGATTCAAAGAGAGTGAGATGCCAGCTCCTTTCATTCAGTCAGTAGCTTCAAACATTTCTGGACGTTTTTCAATGGCAAAAATCAATGAATATTGTAAATGCACAAACAGTAATATCTCCACATTGCACGGTGCAATTCTGAAATTTTTTGCTTTTTCCTGTTAATCCTAGCATGATAAAGAAGATTCAAAGAGAGTGAGATGCCAGCTCCTTTCATTCAGTCAGTAGCTTCAAACATTTCTGGTATATGAAAAACATGTTTTTCAATGGCAAAAATCAATGAATATTGTAAATGCACAAACAGTAATATCTCCACATTGCAAGGTGCAATTCTGAAATTTTTAGCTTTTTCCTGTTAATCCTAGCATGATAAAGAAGATTCAAAGAGAGTGAGATGCCAGCTCCTTTCATTCAGTCAGTAGCTTCAAACATTTCTGGTATATGAAAAACATGTTTTTCAATGGCAAAAATCAATGAATATTGTAAATGCACATACAGTAATATCTCCACATTGCACGGTGCAATTCTGAAATTTTTTGCTTTTTCCTGCTAATCCTAGCATGATAAAGAAGATTCAAAGAGTGAGATGCCAGCTCCTTTCATTCAGTCAGTAGCTTCAAACATTTCTGGTATATGAAAAACATGTTTTTCAATGGCAAAAATCAATGAATATTGTAAATGCACAAACAGTAATATCTCCACATTGCACGGTGCAATTCTGAAATTTTTAGCTTTTTCCTGTTAATCCTAGCATGATAAAGAAGATTCAAAGAGAGTGAGATGCCAGCTCCTTTCATTCAGTCAGTAGCTTCAAACATTTCTGGTATATGAAAAACATGTTTTTCAATGGCAAAAATCAATGAATATTGTAA
This sequence comes from Phyllobates terribilis, assembly GCF_046119375.1. Taxonomy (NCBI): domain Eukaryota; kingdom Metazoa; phylum Chordata; class Amphibia; order Anura; family Dendrobatidae; genus Phyllobates; species Phyllobates terribilis. The sequence continues at coordinate 58,175 of NW_027366655.1, read as the reverse complement.
ATGCACAAACAGTAATATCTCCACATTGCAAGGTGCAATTCTGAAATTTTTAGCTTTTTCCTGTTAATCCTAGCATGATAAAGAAGATTCAAAGAGAGTGAGATGCCAGCTCCTTTCATTCAGTCAGTAGCTTCAAACATTTCTGGTATATGAAAAACATGTTTTTCAATGGCAAAAATCAATGAATATTGTAAATGCACAAACAGTAATATCTCCACATTGCACGGTGCAATTCTGAAATTTTTTGCTTTTTCCTGTTAATCCTAGCATGATAAAGAAGATTCAAAGAGAGTGAGATGCCAGCTCCTTTCATTCAGTCAGTAGCTTCAAACATTTCTGGACGTTTTTCAATGGATAAAATCAATGAATATTGTAAATGCACAAACAGTAATATCTCCACATTGCACGGTGCAATTCTGAAATTTTTTGCTTTTTCCTGTTAATCCTAGCATGATAAAGAAGATTCAAAGAGAGTGAGATGCCAGCTCCTTTCATTCAGTCAGTAGCTTCAAACATTTCTGGTATATGAAAAACATGTTTTTCAATGGCAAAAATCAATGAATATTGTAAATGCACAAACAGTAATATCTCCACATTGCACGGTGCAATTCTGAAATTTTTTGCTTTTTCCTGTTAATCCTAGCATGATAAAGAAGATTCAAAGAGAGTGAGATGCCAGCTCCTTTCATTCAGTCAGTAGCTTCAAACATTTCTGGTATATGAAAAACATGTTTTTCAATGGCAAAAATCAATGAATATTGTAAATGCACAAACAGTAATATCTCCACATTGCACGGTGCAATTCTGAAATTTTTAGCTTTTTCCTGTTAATGCTAGCATGATAAAGAAGATTCAAAGAGAGTGAGATGCCAGCTCCTTTCATTCAGTCAGTAGCTTCAAACATTTCTGGTATATGAAAAACATGTTTTTCAATGGCAAAAATCAATGAATATTGTAAATGCACAAACAGTAATATCTCCACATTGCAAGGTGCAATTCTGAAATTTTTAGCTTTTTCCTGTTAATCCTAGCATGATAAAGAAGATTCAAAGAGAGTGAGATGCCAGCTCCTTTCATTCAGTCAGTAGCTTCAAACATTTCTGGTATATGAAAAACATGTTTTTCAATGGCAAAAATCAATGAATATTGTAAATGCACAAACAGTAATATCTCCACATTGCACGGTGCAATTCTGAAATTTTTAGCTTTTTCCTGTTAATCCTAGCATGATAAAGAAGATTCAAAGAGAGTGAGATGCCAGCTCCTTTCATTCAGTCAGTAGCTTCAAACATTTCTGGACGTTTTTCAATGGCAAAAATCAATGAATATTGTAAATGCACAAACAGTAATATCTCCACATTGCAAGGTGCAATTCTGAAATTTTTAGCTTTTTCCTGTTAATCCTAGCATGATAAAGAAGATTCAAAGAGAGTGAGATGCCAGCTCCTTTCATTCAGTCAGTAGCTTCAAACATTTCTGGTATATGAAAAACATGTTTTTCAATGGCAAAAATCAATGAATATTGTAAATGCACAAACAGTAATATCTCCACATTGCACGGTGCAATTCTGAAATTTTTTGCTTTTTCCTGCTAATCCTAGCATGATAAAGAAGATTCAAAGAGAGTGAGATGCCAGCTCCTTTCATTCAGTCAGTAGCTTCAAACATTTCTGGTATATGAAAAACATGTTTTTCAATGGCAAAAATCAATGAATATTGTAAATGCACAAACAGTAATATCTCCACATTGCAAGGTGCAATTCTGAAATTTTTAGCTTTTTCCTGTTAATCCTAGCATGATAAAGAAGATTCAAAGAGAGTGAGATGCCAGCTCCTTTCATTCAGTCAGTAGCTTCAAACATTTCTGGTATATGAAAAACATGTTTTTCAATGGCAAAAATCAATGAATATTGTAAATGCACAAACAGTAATATCTCCACATTGCACGGTGCAATTCTGAAATTTTTTGCTTTTTCCTGTTAATCCTAGCATGATAAAGAAGATTCAAAGAGAGTGAGATGCCAGCTCCTTTCATTCAGTCAGTAGCTTCAAACATTTCTGGACATTTTTCAATGGCAAAAATCAATGAATATTGTAAATGCACAAACAGTAATATCTCCACATTGCACAGTGCAATTCTGAAATTTTTTGCTTTTTCCTGCTAATCCTAGCATGATAAAGAAGATTCAAAGAGAGTGAGATGCCAGCTCCTTTCATTCAGTCAGTAGCTTCAAACATTTCTGGTATATGAAAAACATGTTTTTCAATGGCAAAAATCAATGAATATTGTAAATGCACAAACAGTAATATCTCCACATTGCACGGTGCAATTCTGAAATTTTTAGCTTTTTCCTGTTAATCCTAGCATGATAAAGAAGATTCAAAGAGAGTGAGATGCCAGCTCCTTTCATTCAGTCAGTAGCTTCAAACATTTCTGGTATATGAAAAACATGTTTTTCAATGGCAAAAATCAATGAATATTGTAAATGCACAAACAGTAATATCTCCACATTGCACGGTGCAATTCTGAAATTTTTTGCTTTTTCCTGTTAATCCTAGCATGATAAAGAAGATTCAAAGAGAGTGAGATGCCAGCTCCTTTCATTCAGTCAGTAGCTTCAAACATTTCTGGACGTTTTTCAATGGCAAAAATCAATGAATATTGTAAATGCACAAACAGTAATATCTCCACATTGCACGGTGCAATTCTGAAATTTTTTGCTTTTTCCTGTTAATCCTAGCATGATAAAGAAGATTCAAAGAGAGTGAGATGCCAGCTCCTTTCATTCAGTCAGTAGCTTCAAACATTTCTGGTATATGAAAAACATGTTTTTCAATGGCAAAAATCAATGAATATTGTAAATGCACAAACAGTAATATCTCCACATTGCAAGGTGCAATTCTGAAATTTTTAGCTTTTTCCTGTTAATCCTAGCATGATAAAGAAGATTCAAAGAGAGTGAGATGCCAGCTCCTTTCATTCAGTCAGTAGCTTCAAACATTTCTGGTATATGAAAAACATGTTTTTCAATGGCAAAAATCAATGAATATTGTAAATGCACATACAGTAATATCTCCACATTGCACGGTGCAATTCTGAAATTTTTTGCTTTTTCCTGCTAATCCTAGCATGATAAAGAAGATTCAAAGAGTGAGATGCCAGCTCCTTTCATTCAGTCAGTAGCTTCAAACATTTCTGGTATATGAAAAACATGTTTTTCAATGGCAAAAATCAATGAATATTGTAAATGCACAAACAGTAATATCTCCACATTGCAAGGTGCAATTCTGAAATTTTTAGCTTTTTCCTGTTAATCCTAGCATGATAAAGAAGATTCAAAGAGAGTGAGATGCCAGCTCCTTTCATTCAGTCAGTAGCTTCAAACATTTCTGGTATATGAAAAACATGTTTTTCAATGGCAAAAATCAATGAATATTGTAAATGCACAAACAGTAATATCTCCACATTGCACGGTGCAATTCTGAAATTTTTAGCTTTTTCCTGTTAATCCTAGCATGATAAAGAAGATTCAAAGAGAGTGAGATGCCAGCTCCTTTCATTCAGTCAGTAGCTTCAAACATTTCTGGTATATGAAAAACATGTTTTTCAATGGCAAAAATCAATGAATATTGTAAATGCACAAACAGTAATATCTCCACATTGCACGGTGCAATTCTGAAATTTTTTGCTTTTTCCTGTTAATCCTAGCATGATAAAGAAGATTCAAAGAGAGTGAGATGCCAGCTCCTTTCATTCAGTCAGTAGCTTCAAACATTTCTGGACGTTTTTCAATGGCAAAAATCAATGAATATTGTAAATGCACAAACAGTAATATCTCCACATTGCACGGTGCAATTCTGAAATTTTTTGCTTTTTCCTGTTATTCCTAGCATGATAAAGAAGATTCAAAGAGAGTGAGATGCCAGCTCCTTTCATTCAGTCAGTAGCTTCAAACATTTCTGGTATATGAAAAACATGTTTTTCAATGGCAAAAATCAATGAATATTGTAAATGCACAAACAGTAATATCTCCACATTGCAAGGTGCAATTCTGAAATTTTTAGCTTTTTCCTGTTAATCCTAGCATGATAAAGAAGATTCAAAGAGAGTGAGATGCCAGCTCCTTTCATTCAGTCAGTAGCTTCAAACATTTCTGGTATATGAAAAACATGTTTTTCAATGGCAAAAATCAATGAATATTGTAAATGCACATACAGTAATATCTCCACATTGCACGGTGCAATTCTGAAATTTTTGCTTTTTCCTGCTAATCCTAGCATGATAAAGAAGATTCAAAGAGTGAGATGCCAGCTCCTTTCATTCAGTCAGTAGCTTCAAACATTTCTGGTATATGAAAAACATGTTTTTCAATGGCAAAAATCAATGAATATTGTAAATGCACAAACAGTAATATCTCCACATTGCACGGTGCAATTCTGAAATTTTTAGCTTTTTCCTGTTAATCCTAGCATGATAAAGAAGATTCAAAGAGAGTGAGATGCCAGCTCCTTTCATTCAGTCAGTAGCTTCAAACATTTCTGGTATATGAAAAACATGTTTTTCAATGGCAAAAATCAATGAATATTGTAAATGCACAAACAGTAATATCTCCACATTGCAAGGTGCAATTCTGAAATTTTTAGCTTTTTCCTGTTAATCCTAGCATGATAAAGAAGATTCAAAGAGAGTGAGATGCCAGCTCCTTTCATTCAGTCAGTAGCTTCAAACATTTCTGGTATATGAAAAACATGTTTTTCAATGGCAAAAATCAATGAATATTGTAAATGCACAAACAGTAATATCTCCACATTGCACGGTGCAATTCTGAAATTTTTTGCTTTTTCCTGTTAATCCTAGCATGATAAAGAAGATTCAAAGAGAGTGAGATGCCAGCTCCTTTCATTCAGTCAGTAGCTTCAAACATTTCTGGACGTTTTTCAATGGCAAAAATCAATGAATATTGTAAATGCACAAACAGTAATATCTCCACATTGCACGGTGCAATTCTGAAATTTTTTGCTTTTTCCTGTTAATCCTAGCATGATAAAGAAGATTCAAAGAGAGTGAGATGCCAGCTCCTTTCATTCAGTCAGTAGCTTCAAACATTTCTGGTATATGAAAAACATGTTTTTCAATGGCAAAAATCAATGAATATTGTAAATGCACAAACAGTAATATCTCCACATTGCACGGTGCAATTCTGAAATTTTTTGCTTTTTCCTGTTAATCCTAGCATGATAAAGAAGATTCAAAGAGAGTGAGATGCCAGCTCCTTTCATTCAGTCAGTAGCTTCAAACATTTCTGGTATATGAAAAACATGTTTTTCAATGGCAAAAATCAATGAATATTGTAAATGCACAAACAGTAATATCTCCACATTGCACGGTGCAATTCTGAAATTTTTAGCTTTTTCCTGTTAATCCTAGCATGATAAAGAAGATTCAAAGAGAGTGAGATGCCAGCTCCTTTCATTCAGTCAGTAGCTTCAAACATTTCTGGTATATGAAAAACATGTTTTTCAATGGCAAAAATCAATGAATATTGTAAATGCACAAACAGTAATATCTCCACATTGCAAGGTGCAATTCTGAAATTTTTAGCTTTTTCCTGTTAATCCTAGCATGATAAAGAAGATTCAAAGAGAGTGAGATGCCAGCTCCTTTCATTCAGTCAGTAGCTTCAAACATTTCTGGTATATGAAAAACATGTTTTTCAATGGCAAAAATCAATGAATATTGTAAATGCACAAACAGTAATATCTCCACATTGCACGGTGCAATTCTGAAATTTTTAGCTTTTTCCTGTTAATCCTAGCATGATAAAGAAGATTCAAAGAGAGTGAGATGCCAGCTCCTTTCATTCAGTCAGTAGCTTCAAACATTTCTGGACGTTTTTCAATGGCAAAAATCAATGAATATTGTAAATGCACAAACAGTAATATCTCCACATTGCAAGGTGCAATTCTGAAATTTTTAGCTTTTTCCTGTTAATCCTAGCATGATAAAGAAGATTCAAAGAGAGTGAGATGCCAGCTCCTTTCATTCAGTCAGTAGCTTCAAACATTTCTGGTATATGAAAAACATGTTTTTCAATGGCAAAAATCAATGAATATTGTAAATGCACAAACAGTAATATCTCCACATTGCACGGTGCAATTCTGAAATTTTTTGCTTTTTCCTGCTAATCCTAGCATGATAAAGAAGATTCAAAGAGAGTGAGATGCCAGCTCCTTTCATTCAGTCAGTAGCTTCAAACATTTCTGGTATATGAAAAACATGTTTTTCAATGGCAAAAATCAATGAATATTGTAAATGCACAAACAGTAATATCTCCACATTGCAAGGTGCAATTCTGAAATTTTTAGCTTTTTCCTGTTAATCCTAGCATGATAAAGAAGATTCAAAGAGAGTGAGATGCCAGCTCCTTTCATTCAGTCAGTAGCTTCAAACATTTCTGGTATATGAAAAACATGTTTTTCAATGGCAAAAATCAATGAATATTGTAAATGCACAAACAGTAATATCTCCACATTGCACGGTGCAATTCTGAAATTTTTTGCTTTTTCCTGTTAATCCTAGCATGATAAAGAAGATTCAAAGAGAGTGAGATGCCAGCTCCTTTCATTCAGTCAGTAGCTTCAAACATTTCTGGACGTTTTTCAATGGCAAAAATCAATGAATATTGTAAATGCACAAACAGTAATATCTCCACATTGCACGGTGCAATTCTGAAATTTTTTGCTTTTTCCTGCTAATCCTAGCATGATAAAGAAGATTCAAAGAGAGTGAGATGCCAGCTCCTTTCATTCAGTCAGTAGCTTCAAACATTTCTGGTATATGAAAAACATGTTTTTCAATGGCAAAAATCAATGAATATTGTAAATGCACAAACAGTAATATCTCCACATTGCACGGTGCAATTCTGAAATTTTTAGCTTTTTCCTGTTAATCCTAGCATGATAAAGAAGATTCAAAGAGAGTGAGATGCCAGCTCCTTTCATTCAGTCAGTAGCTTCAAACATTTCTGGTATATGAAAAACATGTTTTTCAATGGCAAAAATCAATGAATATTGTAAATGCACAAACAGTAATATCTCCACATTGCAAGGTGCAATTCTGAAATTTTTTGCTTTTTCCTGTTAATCCTAGCATGATAAAGAAGATTCAAAGAGAGTGAGATGCCAGCTCCTTTCATTCAGTCAGTAGCTTCAAACATTTCTGGACGTTTTTCAATGGCAAAAATCAATGAATATTGTAAATGCACAAACAGTAATATCTCCACATTGCACGGTGCAATTCTGAAATTTTTTGCTTTTTCCTGTTAATCCTAGCATGATAAAGAAGATTCAAAGAGAGTGAGATGCCAGCTCCTTTCATTCAGTCAGTAGCTTCAAACATTTCTGGTATATGAAAAACATGTTTTTCAATGGCAAAAATCAATGAATATTGTAAATGCACAAACAGTAATATCTCCACATTGCAAGGTGCAATTCTGAAATTTTTAGCTTTTTCCTGTTAATCCTAGCATGATAAAGAAGATTCAAAGAGAGTGAGATGCCAGCTCCTTTCATTCAGTCAGTAGCTTCAAACATTTCTGGTATATGAAAAACATGTTTTTCAATGGCAAAAATCAATGAATATTGTAAATGCACATACAGTAATATCTCCACATTGCACGGTGCAATTCTGAAATTTTTTGCTTTTTCCTGCTAATCCTAGCATGATAAAGAAGATTCAAAGAGTGAGATGCCAGCTCCTTTCATTCAGTCAGTAGCTTCAAACATTTCTGGTATATGAAAAACATGTTTTTCAATGGCAAAAATCAATGAATATTGTAAATGCACAAACAGTAATATCTCCACATTGCACGGTGCAATTCTGAAATTTTTAGCTTTTTCCTGTTAATCCTAGCATGATAAAGAAGATTCAAAGAGAGTGAGATGCCATCTCCTTTCATTCAGTCAGTAGCTTCAAACATTTCTGGTATATGAAAAACATGTTTTTCAATGGCAAAAATCAATGAATATTGTAAATGCACAAACAGTAATATCTCCACATTGCAAGGTGCAATTCTGAAATTTTTAGCTTTTTCCTGTTAATCCTAGCATGATAAAGAAGATTCAAAGAGAGTGAGATGCCAGCTCCTTTCATTCAGTCAGTAGCTTCAAACATTTCTGGTATATGAAAAACATGTTTTTCAATGGCAAAAATCAATGAATATTGTAAATGCACAAACAGTAATATCTCCACATTGCACGGTGCAATTCTGAAATTTTTTGCTTTTTCCTGTTAATCCTAGCATGATAAAGAAGATTCAAAGAGAGTGAGATGCCAGCTCCTTTCATTCAGTCAGTAGCTTCAAACATTTCTGGTATATGAAAAACATGTTTTTCAATGGCAAAAATCAATGAATATTGTAAATGCACAAACAGTAATATCTCCACATTGCACGGTGCAATTCTGAAATTTTTTGCTTTTTCCTGTTAATCCTAGCATGATAAAGAAGATTCAAAGAGAGTGAGATGCCAGCTCCTTTCATTCAGTCAGTAGCTTCAAACATTTCTGGACGTTTTTCAATGGCAAAAATCAATGAATATTGTAAATGCACGAACAGTAATATCTCCACATTGCACGGTGCAATTCTGAAATTTTTTGCTTTTTCCTGTTAATCCTAGCATGATAAAGAAGATTCAAAGAGAGTGAGATGCCAGCTCCTTTCATTCAGTCAGTAGCTTCAAACATTTCTGGTATATGAAAAACATGTTTTTCAATGGCAAAAATCAATGAATATTGTAAATGCACAAACAGTAATATCTCCACATTGCACGGTGCAATTCTGAAATTTTTAGCTTTTTCCTGTTAATCCTAGCATGATAAAGAAGATTCAAAGAGAGTGAGATGCCAGCTCCTTTCATTCAGTCAGTAGCTTCAAACATTTCTGGTATATGAAAAACATGTTTTTCAATGGCAAAAATCAATGAATATTGTAAATGCACAAACAGTAATATCTCCACATTGCACGGTGCAATTCTGAAATTTTTTGCTTTTTCCTGTTAATCCTAGCATGATAAAGAAGATTCAAAGAGAGTGAGATGCCAGCTCCTTTCATTCAGTCAGTAGCTTCAAACATTTCTGGACGTTTTTCAATGGCAAAAATCAATGAATATTGTAAATGCACAAACAGTAATATCTCCACATTGCACGGTGCAATTCTGAAATTTTTTGCTTTTTCCTGTTAATCCTAGCATGATAAAGAAGATTCAAAGAGAGTGAGATGCCAGCTCCTTTCATTCAGTCAGTAGCTTCAAACATTTCTGGTATATGAAAAACATGTTTTTCAATGGCAAAAATCAATGAATATTGTAAATGCACAAACAGTAATATCTCCACATTGCAAGGTGCAATTCTGAAATTTTTAGCTTTTTCCTGTTAATCCTAGCATGATAAAGAAGATTCAAAGAGAGTGAGATGCCAGCTCCTTTCATTTAGTCAGTAGCTTCAAACATTTCTGGTATATGAAAAACATGTTTTTCAATGGCAAAAATCAATGAATATTGTAAATGCACAAACAGTAATATCTCCACATTGCACGGTGCAATTCTGAAATTTTTTGCTTTTTCCTGTTAATCCTAGCATGATAAAGAAGATTCAAAGAGAGTGAGATGCCAGCTCCTTTCATTCAGTCAGTAGCTTCAAACATTTCTGGTATATGAAAAACATGTTTTTCAATGGCAAAAATCAATGAATATTGTAAATGCACAAACAGTAATATCTCCACATTGCACGGTGCAATTCTGAAATTTTTTGCTTTTTCCTGTTAATCCTAGCATGATAAAGAAGATTCAAAGAGAGTGAGATGCCAGCTCCTTTCATTCAGTCAGTAGCTTGAAACATTTCTGGTATATGAAAAACATGTTTTTCAATGGCAAAAATCAATGAATATTGTAAATGCACAAACAGTAATATCTCCACATTGCAAGGTGCAATTCTGAAATTTTTAGCTTTTTCCTGTTAATCCTAGCATGATAAAGAAGATTCAAAGAGAGTGAGATGCCAGCTCCTTTCATTCAGTCAGTAGCTTCAAACATTTCTGGTATATGAAAAACATGTTTTTCAATGGCAAAAATCAATGAATATTGTAAATGCACAAACAGTAATATCTCCACATTGCACGGTGCAATTCTGAAATTTTTAGCTTTTTCCTGTTAATCCTAGCATGATAAAGAAGATTCAAAGAGAGTGAGATGCCAGCTCCTTTCATTCAGTCAGTAGCTTCAAACATTTCTGGACGTTTTTCAATGGCAAAAATCAATGAATATTGTAAATGCACAAACAGTAATATCTCCACATTGCAAGGTGCAATTCTGAAATTTTTAGCTTTTTCCTGTTAATCCTAGCATGATAAAGAAGATTCAAAGAGAGTGAGATGCCAGCTCCTTTCATTCAGTCAGTAGCTTCAAACATTTCTGGTATATGAAAAACATGTTTTTCAATGGCAAAAATCAATGAATATTGTAAATGCACAAACAGTAATATCTCCACATTGCACGGTGCAATTCTGAAATTTTTTGCTTTTTCCTGCTAATCCTAGCATGATAAAGAAGATTCAAAGAGAGTGAGATGCCAGCTCCTTTCATTCAGTCAGTAGCTTCAAACATTTCTGGTATATGAAAAACATGTTTTTCAATGGCAAAAATCAATGAATATTGTAAATGCACAAACAGTAATATCTCCACATTGCACGGTGCAATTCTGAAATTTTTAGCTTTTTCCTGTTAATCCTAGCATGATAAAGAAGATTCAAAGAGAGTGAGATGCCAGCTCCTTTCATTCAGTCAGTAGCTTCAAACATTTCTGGTATATGAAAAACATGTTTTTCAATGGCAAAAATCAATGAATATTGTAAATGCACAAACAGTAATATCTCCACATTGCAAGGTGCAATTCTGAAATTTTTAGCTTTTTCCTGTTAATCCTAGCATGATAAAGAAGATTCAAAGAGAGTGAGATGCCAGCTCCTTTCATTCAGTCAGTAGCTTCAAACATTTCTGGTATATGAAAAACATGTTTTTCAATGGCAAAAATCAATGAATATTGTAAATGCACAAACAGTAATATCTCCACATTGCACGGTGCAATTCTGAAATTTTTTGCTTTTTCCTGTTAATCCTAGCATGATAAAGAAGATTCAAAGAGAGTGAGATGCCAGCTCCTTTCATTCAGTCAGTAGCTTCAAACATTTCTGGTATATGAAAAACATGTTTTTCAATGGCAAAAATCAATGAATATTGTAAATGCACAAACAGTAATATCTCCACATTGCACGGTGCAATTCTGAAATTTTTTGCTTTTTCCTGTTAATCCTAGCATGATAAAGAAGATTCAAAGAGAGTGAGATGCCAGCTCCTTTCATTCAGTCAGTAGCTTCAAACATTTCTGGTATATGAAAAACATGTTTTTCAATGGCAAAAATCAATGAATATTGTAAATGCACAAACAGTAATATCTCCACATTGCAAGGTGCAATTCTGAAATTTTTAGCTTTTTCCTGTTAATCCTAGCATGATAAAGAAGATTCAAAGAGAGTGAGATGCCAGCTCCTTTCATTCAGTCAGTAGCTTCAAACATTTCTGGTATATGAAAAACATGTTTTTCAATGGCAAAAATCAATGAATATTGTAAATGCACAAACAGTAATATCTCCACATTGCACGGTGCAATTCTGAAATTTTTAGCTTTTTCCTGTTAATCCTAGCATGATAAAGAAGATTCAAAGAGAGTGAGATGCCAGCTCCTTTCATTCAGTCAGTAGCTTCAAACATTTCTGGACGTTTTTCAATGGCAAAAATCAATGAATATTGTAAATGCACAAACAGTAATATCTCCACATTGCAAGGTGCAATTCTGAAATTTTTAGCTTTTTCCTGTTAATCCTAGCATGATAAAGAAGATTCAAAGAGAGTGAGATGCCAGCTCCTTTCATTCAGTCAGTAGCTTCAAACATTTCTGGTATATGAAAAACATGTTTTTCAATGGCAAAAATCAATGAATATTGTAAATGCACAAACAGTAATATCTCCACATTGCACGGTGCAATTCTGAAATTTTTTGCTTTTTCCTGCTAATCCTAGCATGATAAAGAAGATTCAAAGAGAGTGAGATGCCAGCTCCTTTCATTCAGTCAGTAGCTTCAAACATTTCTGGTATATGAAAAACATGTTTTTCAATGGCAAAAATCAATGAATATTGTAAATGCACAAACAGTAATATCTCCACATTGCACGGTGCAATTCTGAAATTTTTAGCTTTTTCCTGTTAATCCTAGCATGATAAAGAAGATTCAAAGAGAGTGAGATGCCAGCTCCTTTCATTCAGTCAGTAGCTTCAAACATTTCTGGTATATGAAAAACATGTTTTTCAATGGCAAAAATCAATGAATATTGTAAATGCACAAACAGTAATATCTCCACATTGCAAGGTGCAATTCTGAAATTTTTTGCTTTTTCCTGTTAATCCTAGCATGATAAAGAAGATTCAAAGAGAGTGAGATGCCAGCTCCTTTCATTCAGTCAGTAGCTTCAAACATTTCTGGTATATGAAAAACATGTTTTTCAATGGCAAAAATCAATGAATATTGTAAATGCACAAACAGTAATATCTCCACATTGCACGGTGCAATTCTGAAATTTTTTGCTTTTTCCTGTTAATCCTAGCATGATAAAGAAGATTCAAAGAGAGTGAGATGCCAGCTCCTTTCATTCAGTCAGTAGCTTCAAACATTTCTGGACGTTTTTCAATGGCAAAAATCAATGAATATTGTAAATGCACAAACAGTAATATCTCCACATTGCACGGTGCAATTCTGAAATTTTTTGCTTTTTCCTGCTAATCCTAGCATGATAAAGAAGATTCAAAGAGAGTGAGATGCCAGCTCCTTTCATTCAGTCAGTAGCTTCAAACATTTCTGGTATATGAAAAACATGTTTTTCAATGGCAAAAATCAATGAATATTGTAAATGCACAAACAGTAATATCTCCACATTGCACGGTGCAATTCTGAAATTTTTAGCTTTTTCCTGTTAATCCTAGCATGATAAAGAAGATTCAAAGAGAGTGAGATGCCAGCTCCTTTCATTCAGTCAGTAGCTTCAAACATTTCTGGTATATGAAAAACATGTTTTTCAATGGCAAAAATCAATGAATATTGTAAATGCACAAACAGTAATATCTCCACATTGCACGGTGCAATTCTGAAATTTTTAGCTTTTTCCTGCTAATCCTAGCATGATAAAGAAGATTCAAAGAGAGTGAGATGCCAGCTCCTTTCATTCAGTCAGTAGCTTCAAACATTTCTGGTATATGAAAAACATGTTTTTCAATGGCAAAAATCAATGAATATTGTAAATGCACAAACAGTAATATCTCCACATTGCACGGTGCAATTCTGAAATTTTTAGCTTTTTCCTGTTAATCCTAGCATGATAAAGAAGATTCAAAGAGAGTGAGATGCCAGCTCCTTTCATTCAGTCAGTAGCTTCAAACATTTCTGGACGTTTTTCAATGGCAAAAATCAATGAATATTGTAAATGCACAAACAGTAATATCTCCACATTGCAAGGTGCAATTCTGAAATTTTTAGCTTTTTCCTGTTAATCCTAGCATGATAAAGAAGATTCAAAGAGAGTGAGATGCCAGCTCCTTTCATTCAGTCAGTAGCTTCAAACATTTCTGGTATATGAAAAACATGTTTTTCAATGGCAAAAATCAATGAATATTGTAAATGCACAAACAGTAATATCTCCACATTGCACGGTGCAATTCTGAAATTTTTTGCTTTTTCCTGCTAATCCTAGCATGATAAAGAAGATTCAAAGAGAGTGAGATGCCAGCTCCTTTCATTCAGTCAGTAGCTTCAAACATTTCTGGTATATGAAAAACATGTTTTTCAATGGCAAAAATCAATGAATATTGTAAATGCACAAACAGTAATATCTCCACATTGCACGGTGCAATTCTGAAATTTTTAGCTTTTTCCTGTTAATCCTAGCATGATAAAGAAGATTCAAAGAGAGTGAGATGCCAGCTCCTTTCATTCAGTCAGTAGCTTCAAACATTTCTGGTATATGAAAAACATGTTTTTCAATGGCAAAAATCAATGAATATTGTAAATGCACAAACAGTAATATCTCCACATTGCAAGGTGCAATTCTGAAATTTTTTGCTTTTTCCTGTTAATCCTAGCATGATAAAGAAGATTCAAAGAGAGTGAGATGCCAGCTCCTTTCATTCAGTCAGTAGCTTCAAACATTTCTGGTATATGAAAAACATGTTTTTCAATGGCAAAAATCAATGAATATTGTAAATGCACAAACAGTAATATCTCCACATTGCACGGTGCAATTCTGAAATTTTTTGCTTTTTCCTGTTAATCCTAGCATGATAAAGAAGATTCAAAGAGAGTGAGATGCCAGCTCCTTTCATTCAGTCAGTAGCTTCAAACATTTCTGGACGTTTTTCAATGGCAAAAATCAATGAATATTGTAAATGCACAAACAGTAATATCTCCACATTGCACGGTGCAATTCTGAAATTTTTTGCTTTTTCCTGCTAATCCTAGCATGATAAAGAAGATTCAAAGAGAGTGAGATGCCAGCTCCTTTCATTCAGTCAGTAGCTTCAAACATTTCTGGTATATGAAAAACATGTTTTTCAATGGCAAAAATCAATGAATATTGTAAATGCACAAACAGTAATATCTCCACATTGCACGGTGCAATTCTGAAATTTTTAGCTTTTTCCTGTTAATCCTAGCATGATAAAGAAGATTCAAAGAGAGTGAGATGCCAGCTCCTTTCATTCAGTCAGTAGCTTCAAACATTTCTGGTATATGAAAAACATGTTTTTCAATGGCAAAAATCAATGAATATTGTAAATGCACAAACAGTAATATCTCCACATTGCACGGTGCAATTCTGAAATTTTTTGCTTTTTCCTGCTAATCCTAGCATGATAAAGAAGATTCAAAGAGAGTGAGATGCCAGCTCCTTTCATTCAGTCAGTAGCTTCAAACATTTCTGGTATATGAAAAACATGTTTTTCAATGGCAAAAATCAATGAATATTGTAAATGCACAAACAGTAATATCTCCACATTGCACGGTGCAATTCTGAAATTTTTAGCTTTTTCCTGTTAATCCTAGCATGATAAAGAAGATTCAAAGAGAGTGAGATGCCAGCTCCTTTCATTCAGTCAGTAGCTTCAAACATTTCTGGTATATGAAAAACATGTTTTTCAATGGCAAAAATCAATGAATATTGTAAATGCACAAACAGTAATATCTCCACATTGCACGGTGCAATTCTGAAATTTTTTGCTTTTTCCTGTTAATCCTAGCATGATAAAGAAGATTCAAAGAGAGTGAGATGCCAGCTCCTTTCATTCAGTCAGTAGCTTCAAACATTTCTGGACGTTTTTCAATGGCAAAAATCAATGAATATTGTAAATGCACAAACAGTAATATCTCCACATTGCACGGTGCAATTCTGAAATTTTTTGCTTTTTCCTGTTAATCCTAGCATGATAAAGAAGATTCAAAGAGAGTGAGATGCCAGCTCCTTTCATTCAGTCAGTAGCTTCAAACATTTCTGGTATATGAAAAACATGTTTTTCAATGGCAAAAATCAATGAATATTGTAAATGCACAAACAGTAATATCTCCACATTGCAAGGTGCAATTCTGAAATTTTTAGCTTTTTCCTGTTAATCCTAGCATGATAAAGAAGATTCAAAGAGAGTGAGATGCCAGCTCCTTTCATTCAGTCAGTAGCTTCAAACATTTCTGGTATATGAAAAACATGTTTTTCAATGGCAAAAATCAATGAATATTGTAAATGCACATACAGTAATATCTCCACATTGCACGGTGCAATTCTGAAATTTTTTGCTTTTTCCTGCTAATCCTAGCATGATAAAGAAGATTCAAAGAGAGTGAGATGCCAGCTCCTTTCATTCAGTCAGTAGCTTCAAACATTTCTGGTATATGAAAAACATGTTTTTCAATGGCAAAAATCAATGAATATTGTAAATGCACAAACAGTAATATCTCCACATTGCACGGTGCAATTCTGAAATTTTTAGCATCCTAGCATGATAAAGAAGATTCAAAGAGAGTGAGATGCCAGCTCCTTTCATTCAGTCAGTAGCTTCAAACATTTCTGGTATATGAAAAACATGTTTTTCAATGGCAAAAATCAATGAATATTGTAAATGCACAAACAGTAATATCTCCACATTGCAAGGTGCAATTCTGAAATTTTTAGCTTTTTCCTGTTAATCCTAGCATGATAAAGAAGATTCAAAGAGAGTGAGATGCCAGCTCCTTTCATTCAGTCAGTAGCTTCAAACATTTCTGGTATATGAAAAACATGTTTTTCAATGGCAAAAATCAATGAATATTGTAAATGCACAAACAGTAATATCTCCACATTGCACGGTGCAATTCTGAAATTTTTTGCTTTTTCCTGTTAATCCTAGCATGATAAAGAAGATTCAAAGAGAGTGAGATGCCAGCTCCTTTCATTCAGTCAGTAGCTTCAAACATTTCTGGACGTTTTTCAATGGCAAAAATCAATGAATATTGTAAATGCACAAACAGTAATATCTCCACATTGCACGGTGCAATTCTGAAATTTTTTGCTTTTTCCTGTTAATCCTAGCATGATAAAGAAGATTCAAAGAGAGTGAGATGCCAGCTCCTTTCATTCAGTCAGTAGCTTCAAACATTTCTGGTATATGAAAAACATGTTTTTCAATGGCAAAAATCAATGAATATTGTAAATGCACAAACAGTAATATCTCCACATTGCACGGTGCAATTCTGAAATTTTTAGCTTTTTCCTGTTAATCCTAGCATGATAAAGAAGATTCAAAGAGAGTGAGATGCCAGCTCCTTTCATTCAGTCAGTAGCTTCAAACATTTCTGGTATATGAAAAACATGTTTTTCAATGGCAAAAATCAATGAATATTGTAAATGCACAAACAGTAATATCTCCACATTGCACGGTGCAATTCTGAAATTTTTTGCTTTTTCCTGTTAATCCTAGCATGATAAAGAAGATTCAAAGAGAGTGAGATGCCAGCTCCTTTCATTCAGTCAGTAGCTTCAAACATTTCTGGACGTTTTTCAATGGCAAAAATCAATGAATATTGTAAATGCACAAACAGTAATATCTCCACATTGCACGGTGCAATTCTGAAATTTTTTGCTTTTTCCTGTTAATCCTAGCATGATAAAGAAGATTCAAAGAGAGTGAGATGCCAGCTCCTTTCATTCAGTCAGTAGCTTCAAACATTTCTGGACGTTTTTCAATGGCAAAAATCAATGAATATTGTAAATGCACAAACAGTAATATCTCCACATTGCACGGTGCAATTCTGAAATTTTTTGCTTTTTCCTGCTAATCCTAGCATGATAAAGAAGATTCAAAGAGAGTGAGATGCCAGCTCCTTTCATTCAGTCAGTAGCTTCAAACATTTCTGGTATATGAAAAACATGTTTTTCAATGGCAAAAATCAATGAATATTGTAAATGCACAAACAGTAATATCTCCACATTGCACGGTGCAATTCTGAAATTTTTAGCTTTTTCCTGTTAATCCTAGCATGATAAAGAAGATTCAAAGAGAGTGAGATGCCAGCTCCTTTCATTCAGTCAGTAGCTTCAAACATTTCTGGTATATGAAAAACATGTTTTTCAATGGCAAAAATCAATGAATATTGTAAATGCACAAACAGTAATATCTCCACATTGCACGGTGCAATTCTGAAATTTTTTGCTTTTTCCTGTTAATCCTAGCATGATAAAGAAGATTCAAAGAGAGTGAGATGCCAGCTCCTTTCATTCAGTCAGTAGCTTCAAACATTTCTGGACGTTTTTCAATGGCAAAAATCAATGAATATTGTAAATGCACAAACAGTAATATCTCCACATTGCACGGTGCAATTCTGAAATTTTTTGCTTTTTCCTGTTAATCCTAGCATGATAAAGAAGATTCAAAGAGAGTGAGATGCCAGCTCCTTTCATTCAGTCAGTAGCTTCAAACATTTCTGGTATATGAAAAACATGTTTTTCAATGGCAAAAATCAATGAATATTGTAAATGCACAAACAGTAATATCTCCACATTGCAAGGTGCAATTCTGAAATTTTTAGCTTTTTCCTGTTAATCCTAGCATGATAAAGAAGATTCAAAGAGAGTGAGATGCCAGCTCCTTTCATTCAGTCAGTAGCTTCAAACATTTCTGGTATATGAAAAACATGTTTTTCAATGGCAAAAATCAATGAATATTGTAAATGCACATACAGTAATATCTCCACATTGCACGGTGCAATTCTGAAATTTTTTGCTTTTTCCTGCTAATCCTAGCATGATAAAGAAGATTCAAAGAGAGTGAGATGCCAGCTCCTTTCATTCAGTCAGTAGCTTCAAACATTTCTGGTATATGAAAAACATGTTTTTCAATGGCAAAAATCAATGAATATTGTAAATGCACAAACAGTAATATCTCCACATTGCACGGTGCAATTCTGAAATTTTTAGCATCCTAGCATGATAAAGAAGATTCAAAGAGAGTGAGATGCCAGCTCCTTTCATTCAGTCAGTAGCTTCAAACATTTCTGGTATATGAAAAACATGTTTTTCAATGGCAAAAATCAATGAATATTGTAAATGCACAAACAGTAATATCTCCACATTGCAAGGTGCAATTCTGAAATTTTTAGCTTTTTCCTGTTAATCCTAGCATGATAAAGAAGATTCAAAGAGAGTGAGATGCCAGCTCCTTTCATTCAGTCAGTAGCTTCAAACATTTCTGGTATATGAAAAACATGTTTTTCAATGGCAAAAATCAATGAATATTGTAAATGCACAAACAGTAATATCTCCACATTGCACGGTGCAATTCTGAAATTTTTTGCTTTTTCCTGTTAATCCTAGCATGATAAAGAAGATTCAAAGAGAGTGAGATGCCAGCTCCTTTCATTCAGTCAGTAGCTTCAAACATTTCTGGACGTTTTTCAATGGCAAAAATCAATGAATATTGTAAATGCACAAACAGTAATATCTCCACATTGCACGGTGCAATTCTGAAATTTTTTGCTTTTTCCTGTTAATCCTAGCATGATAAAGAAGATTCAAAGAGAGTGAGATGCCAGCTCCTTTCATTCAGTCAGTAGCTTCAAACATTTCTGGTATATGAAAAACATGTTTTTCAATGGCAAAAATCAATGAATATTGTAAATGCACAAACAGTAATATCTCCACATTGCACGGTGCAATTCTGAAATTTTTAGCTTTTTCCTGTTAATCCTAGCATGATAAAGAAGATTCAAAGAGAGTGAGATGCCAGCTCCTTTCATTCAGTCAGTAGCTTCAAACATTTCTGGTATATGAAAAACATGTTTTTCAATGGCAAAAATCAATGAATATTGTAAATGCACAAACAGTAATATCTCCACATTGCACGGTGCAATTCTGAAATTTTTTGCTTTTTCCTGTTAATCCTAGCATGATAAAGAAGATTCAAAGAGAGTGAGATGCCAGCTCCTTTCATTCAGTCAGTAGCTTCAAACATTTCTGGACGTTTTTCAATGGCAAAAATCAATGAATATTGTAAATGCACAAACAGTAATATCTCCACATTGCACGGTGCAATTCTGAAATTTTTTGCTTTTTCCTGTTAATCCTAGCATGATAAAGAAGATTCAAAGAGAGTGAGATGCCAGCTCCTTTCATTCAGTCAGTAGCTTCAAACATTTCTGGTATATGAAAAACATGTTTTTCAATGGCAAAAATCAATGAATATTGTAAATGCACAAACAGTAATATCTCCACATTGCAAGGTGCAATTCTGAAATTTTTAGCTTTTTCCTGTTAATACTAGCATGATAAAGAAGATTCAAAGAGAGTGAGATGCCAGCTCCTTTCATTCAGTCAGTAGCTTCAAACATTTCTGGTATATGAAAAACATGTTTTTCAATGGCAAAAATCAATGAATATTGTAAATGCACAAACAGTAATATCTCCACATTGCACGGTGCAATTCTGAAATTTTTTGCTTTTTCCTGCTAATCCTAGCATGATAAAGAAGATTCAAAGAGAGTGAGATGCCAGCTCCTTTCATTCAGTCAGTAGCTTCAAACATTTCTGGTATATGAAAAACATGTTTTTCAATGGCAAAAATCAATGAATATTGTAAATGCACAAACAGTAATATCTCCACATTGCACGGTGCAATTCTGAAATTTTTAGCTTTTTCCTGTTAATCCTAGCATGATAAAGAAGATTCAAAGAGAGTGAGATGCCAGCTCCTTTCATTCAGTCAGTAGCTTCAAACATTTCTGGACGTTTTTCAATGGCAAAAATCAATGAATATTGTAAATGCACAAACAGTAATATCTCCACATTGCACGGTGCAATTCTGAAATTTTTTGCTTTTTCCTGTTAATCCTAGCATGATAAAGAAGATTCAAAGAGAGTGAGATGCCAGCTCCTTTCATTCAGTCAGTAGCTTCAAACATTTCTGGTATATGAAAAACATGTTTTTCAATGGCAAAAATCAATGAATATTGTAAATGCACAAACAGTAATATCTCCACATTGCAAGGTGCAATTCTGAAATTTTTAGCTTTTTCCTGTTAATCCTAGCATGATAAAGAAGATTCAAAGAGAGTGAGATGCCAGCTCCTTTCATTCAGTCAGTAGCTTCAAACATTTCTGGTATATGAAAAACATGTTTTTCAATGGCAAAAATCAATGAATATTGTAAATGCACATACAGTAATATCTCCACATTGCACGGTGCAATTCTGAAATTTTTTGCTTTTTCCTGCTAATCCTAGCATGATAAAGAAGATTCAAAGAGAGTGAGATGCCAGCTCCTTTCATTCAGTCAGTAGCTTCAAACATTTCTGGTATATGAAAAACATGTTTTTCAATGGCAAAAATCAATGAATATTGTAAATGCACAAACAGTAATATCTCCACATTGCACGGTGCAATTCTGAAAATTTTAGCATCCTAGCATGATAAAGAAGATTCAAAGAGAGTGAGATGCCAGCTCCTTTCATTCAGTCAGTAGCTTCAAACATTTCTGGTATATGAAAAACATGTTTTTCAATGGCAAAAATCAATGAATATTGTAAATGCACAAACAGTAATATCTCCACATTGCAAGGTGCAATTCTGAAATTTTTAGCTTTTTCCTGTTAATCCTAGCATGATAAAGAAGATTCAAAGAGAGTGAGATGCCAGCTCCTTTCATTCAGTCAGTAGCTTCAAACATTTCTGGTATATGAAAAACATGTTTTTCAATGGCAAAAATCAATGAATATTGTAAATGCACAAACAGTAATATCTCCACATTGCACGGTGCAATTCTGAAATTTTTTGCTTTTTCCTGTTAATCCTAGCATGATAAAGAAGATTCAAAGAGAGTGAGATGCCAGCTCCTTTCATTCAGTCAGTAGCTTCAAACATTTCTGGACGTTTTTCAATGGCAAAAATCAATGAATATTGTAAATGCACAAACAGTAATATCTCCACATTGCACGGTGCAATTCTGAAATTTTTTGCTTTTTCCTGTTAATCCTAGCATGATAAAGAAGATTCAAAGAGAGTGAGATGCCAGCTCCTTTCATTCAGTCAGTAGCTTCAAACATTTCTGGTATATGAAAAACATGTTTTTCAATGGCAAAAATCAATGAATATTGTAAATGCACAAACAGTAATATCTCCACATTGCACGGTGCAATTCTGAAATTTTTAGCTTTTTCCTGTTAATCCTAGCATGATAAAGAAGATTCAAAGAGAGTGAGATGCCAGCTCCTTTCATTCAGTCAGTAGCTTCAAACATTTCTGGTATATGAAAAACATGTTTTTCAATGGCAAAAATCAATGAATATTGTAAATGCACAAACAGTAATATCTCCACATTGCACGGTGCAATTCTGAAATTTTTTGCTTTTTCCTGTTAATCCTAGCATGATAAAGAAGATTCAAAGAGAGTGAGATGCCAGCTCCTTTCATTCAGTCAGTAGCTTCAAACATTTCTGGACGTTTTTCAATGGCAAAAATCAATGAATATTGTAAATGCACAAACAGTAATATCTCCACATTGCACGGTGCAATTCTGAAATTTTTTGCTTTTTCCTGTTAATCCTAGCATGATAAAGAAGATTCAAAGAGAGTGAGATGCCAGCTCCTTTCATTCAGTCAGTAGCTTCAAACATTTCTGGTATATGAAAAACATGTTTTTCAATGGCAAAAATCAATGAATATTGTAAATGCACAAACAGTAATATCTCCACATTGCAAGGTGCAATTCTGAAATTTTTAGCTTTTTCCTGTTAATACTAGCATGATAAAGAAGATTCAAAGAGAGTGAGATGCCAGCTCCTTTCATTCAGTCAGTAGCTTCAAACATTTCTGGTATATGAAAAACATGTTTTTCAATGGCAAAAATCAATGAATATTGTAAATGCACAAACAGTAATATCTCCACATTGCACGGTGCAATTCTGAAATTTTTTGCTTTTTCCTGCTAATCCTAGCATGATAAAGAAGATTCAAAGAGAGTGAGATGCCAGCTCCTTTCATTCAGTCAGTAGCTTCAAACATTTCTGGTATATGAAAAACATGTTTTTCAATGGCAAAAATCAATGAATATTGTAAATGCACAAACAGTAATATCTCCACATTGCACGGTGCAATTCTGAAATTTTTAGCTTTTTCCTGTTAATCCTAGCATGATAAAGAAGATTCAAAGAGAGTGAGATGCCAGCTCCTTTCATTCAGTCAGTAGCTTCAAACATTTCTGGTATATGAAAAACATGTTTTTCAATGGCAAAAATCAATGAATATTGTAAATGCACAAACAGTAATATCTCCACATTGCAAGGTGCAATTCTGAAATTTTTAGCTTTTTCCTGTTAATCCTAGCATGATAAAGAAGATTCAAAGAGAGTGAGATGCCAGCTCCTTTCATTCAGTCAGTAGCTTCAAACATTTCTGGACGTTTTTCAATGGCAAAAATCAATGAATATTGTAAATGCACAAACAGTAATATCTCCACATTGCACGGTGCAATTCTGAAATTTTTTGCTTTTTCCTGTTAATCCTAGCATGATAAAGAAGATTCAAAGACAGTGAGATGCCAGCTCCTTTCATTCAGTCAGTAGCTTCAAACATTTCTGGACGTTTTTCAATGGCAAAAATCAATGAATATTGTAAATGCACAAACAGTAATATCTCCACATTGCACGGTGCAATTCTGAAATTTTTTGCTTTTTCCTGTTAATCCTAGCATGATAAAGAAGATTCAAAGAGAGTGAGATGCCAGCTCCTTTCATTCAGTCAGTAGCTTCAAACATTTCTGGTATATGAAAAACATGTTTTTCAATGGCAAAAATCAATGAATATTGTAAATGCACAAACAGTAATATCTCCACATTGCAAGGTGCAATTCTGAAATTTTTAGCTTTTTCCTGTTAATCCTAGCATGATAAAGAAGATTCAAAGAGAGTGAGATGCCAGCTCCTTTCATTCAGTCAGTAGCTTCAAACATTTCTGGTATATGAAAAACATGTTTTTCAATGGCAAAAATCAATGAATATTGTAAATGCACAAACAGTAATATCTCCACATTGCACGGTGCAATTCTGAAATTTTTTGCTTTTTCCTGCTAATCCTAGCATGATAAAGAAGATTCAAAGAGAGTGAGATGCCAGCTCCTTTCATTCAGTCAGTAGCTTCAAACATTTCTGGACGTTTTTCAATGGCAAAAATCAATGAATATTGTAAATGCACAAACAGTAATATCTCCACATTGCACGGTGCAATTCTGAAATTTTTTGCTTTTTCCTGTTAATCCTAGCATGATAAAGAAGATTCAAAGAGAGTGAGATGCCAGCTCCTTTCATTCAGTCAGTAGCTTCAAACATTTCTGGTATATGAAAAACATGTTTTTCAATGGCAAAAATCAATGAATATTGTAAATGCACAAACAGTAATATCTCCACATTGCACGGTGCAATTCTGAAATTTTTAGCTTTTTCCTGTTAATCCTAGCATGATAAAGAAGATTCAAAGAGAGTGAGATGCCAGCTCCTTTCATTCAGTCAGTAGCTTCAAACATTTCTGGTATATGAAAAACATGTTTTTCAATGGCAAAAATCAATGAATATTGTAAATGCACAAACAGTAATATCTCCACATTGCACGGTGCAATTCTGAAATTTTTTGCTTTTTCCTGTTAATCCTAGCATGATAAAGAAGATTCAAAGAGAGTGAGATGCCAGCTCCTTTCATTCAGTCAGTAGCTTCAAACATTTCTGGACGTTTTTCAATGGCAAAAATCAATGAATATTGTAAATGCACAAACAGTAATATCTCCACATTGCACGGTGCAATTCTGAAATTTTTTGCTTTTTCCTGTTAATCCTAGCATGATAAAGAAGATTCAAAGAGAGTGAGATGCCAGCTCCTTTCATTCAGTCAGTAGCTTCAAACATTTCTGGTATATGAAAAACATGTTTTTCAATGGCAAAAATCAATGAATATTGTAAATGCACAAACAGTAATATCTCCACATTGCAAGGTGCAATTCTGAAATTTTTAGCTTTTTCCTGTTAATCCTGGCATGATAAAGAAGATTCAAAGAGAGTGAGATGCCAGCTCCTTTCATTCAGTCAGTAGCTTCAAACATTTCTGGTATATGAAAAACATGTTTTTCAATGGCAAAAATCAATGAATATTGTAAATGCACAAACAGTAATATCTCCACATTGCACGGTGCAATTCTGAAATTTTTTGCTTTTTCCTGCTAATCCTAGCATGATAAAGAAGATTCAAAGAGAGTGAGATGCCAGCTCCTTTCATTCAGTCAGTAGCTTCAAACATTTCTGGTATATGAAAAACATGTTTTTCAATGGCAAAAATCAATGAATATTGTAAATGCACAAACAGTAATATCTCCACATTGCACGGTGCAATTCTGAAATTTTTAGCTTTTTCCTGTTAATCCTAGCATGATAAAGAAGATTCAAAGAGAGTGAGATGCCAGCTCCTTTCATTCAGTCAGTAGCTTCAAACATTTCTGGTATATGAAAAACATGTTTTTCAATGGCAAAAATCAATGAATATTGTAAATGCACAAACAGTAATATCTCCACATTGCAAGGTGCAATTCTGAAATTTTTAGCTTTTTCCTGTTAATCCTAGCATGATAAAGAAGATTCAAAGAGAGTGAGATGCCAGCTCCTTTCATTCAGTCAGTAGCTTCAAACATTTCTGGTATATGAAAAACATGTTTTTCAATGGCAAAAATCAATGAATATTGTAAATGCACAAACAGTAATATCTCCACATTGCACGGTGCAATTCTGAAATTTTTTGCTTTTTCCTGTTAATCCTAGCATGATAAAGAAGATTCAAAGAGAGTGAGATGCCAGCTCCTTTCATTCAGTCAGTAGCTTCAAACATTTCTGGACGTTTTTCAATGGCAAAAATCAATGAATATTGTAAATGCACAAACAGTAATATCTCCACATTGCACGGTGCAATTCTGAAATTTTTTGCTTTTTCCTGTTAATCCTAGCATGATAAAGAAGATTCAAAGAGAGTGAGATGCCAGCTCCTTTCATTCAGTCAGTAGCTTCAAACATTTCTGGTATATGAAAAACATGTTTTTCAATGGCAAAAATCAATGAATATTGTAAATGCACAAACAGTAATATCTCCACATTGCAAGGTGCAATTCTGAAATTTTTAGCTTTTTCCTGTTAATCCTAGCATGATAAAGAAGATTCAAAGAGAGTGAGATGCCAGCTCCTTTCATTCAGTCAGTAGCTTCAAACATTTCTGGTATATGAAAAACATGTTTTTCAATGGCAAAAATCAATGAATATTGTAAATGCACAAACAGTAATATCTCCACATTGCACGGTGCAATTCTGAAATTTTTTGCTTTTTCCTGCTAATCCTAGCATGATAAAGAAGATTCAAAGAGAGTGAGATGCCAGCTCCTTTCATTCAGTCAGTAGCTTCAAACATTTCTGGTATATGAAAAACATGTTTTTCAATGGCAAAAATCAATGAATATTGTAAATGCACAAACAGTAATATCTCCACATTGCACGGTGCAATTCTGAAATTTTTAGCTTTTTCCTGTTAATCCTAGCATGATAAAGAAGATTCAAAGAGAGTGAGATGCCAGCTCCTTTCATTCAGTCAGTAGCTTCAAACATTTCTGGTATATGAAAAACATGTTTTTCAATGGCAAAAATCAATGAATATTGTAAATGCACAAACAGTAATATCTCCACATTGCAAGGTGCAATTCTGAAATTTTTAGCTTTTTTCTGTTAATCCTAGCATGATAAAGAAGATTCAAAGAGAGTGAGATGCCAGCTCCTTTCATTCAGTCAGTAGCTTCAAACATTTCTGGTATATGAAAAACATGTTTTTCAATGGCAAAAATCAATGAATATTGTAAATGCACAAACAGTAATATCTCCACATTGCACGGTGCAATTCTGAAATTTTTTGCTTTTTCCTGTTAATCCTAGCATGATAAAGAAGATTCAAAGAGAGTGAGATGCCAGCTCCTTTCATTCAGTCAGTAGCTTCAAACATTTCTGGACGTTTTTCAATGGCAAAAATCAATGAATATTGTAAATGCACAAACAGTAATATCTCCACATTGCACGGTGCAATTCTGAAATTTTTTGCTTTTTCCTGTTAATCCTAGCATGATAAAGAAGATTCAAAGAGAGTGAGATGCCAGCTCCTTTCATTCAGTCAGTAGCTTCAAACATTTCTGGTATATGAAAAACATGTTTTTCAATGGCAAAAATCAATGAATATTGTAAATGCACAAACAGTAATATCTCCACATTGCACGGTGCAATTCTGAAATTTTTTGCTTTTTCCTGCTAATCCTAGCATGATAAAGAAGATTCAAAGAGAGTGAGATGCCAGCTCCTTTCATTCAGTCAGTAGCTTCAAACATTTCTGGTATATGAAAAACATGTTTTTCAATGGCAAAAATCAATGAATATTGTAAATGCACAAACAGTAATATCTCCACATTGCACGGTGCAATTCTGAAATTTTTAGCTTTTTCCTGCTAATCCTAGCATGATGAAGATTCAAAGAGAGTGAGATGCCAGCTCCTTTCATTCAGGCAGTAGCTTCAAACATTTCTGGACGTTTTTCAATGGCAAAAATCAATGAATATTGTAAATGCACAAACAGTAATATCTCCACATTGCACGGTGCAATTCTGAAATTTTTTGCTTTTTCCTGTTAATCCTAGCATGATAAAGAAGATTCAAAGAGAGTGAGATGCCAGCTCCTTTCATTCAGTCAGTAGCTTCAAACATTTCTGGTATATGAAAAACATGTTTTTCAATGGCAAAAATCAATGAATATTGTAAATGCACAAACAGTAATATCTCCACATTGCAAGGTGCAATTCTGAAATTTTTAGCTTTTTCCTGCTAATCCTAGCATGATAAAGAAGATTCAAAGAGAGTGAGATGCCAGCTCCTTTCATTCAGTCAGTAGCTTCAAACATTTCTGGTATATGAAAAACATGTTTTTCAATGGCAAAAATCAATGAATATTGTAAATGCACAAACAGTAATATCTCCACATTGCAAGGTGCAATTCTGAAATTTTTAGCTTTTTCCTGCTAATCCTAGCATGATAAAGAAGATTCAAAGAGAGTGAGATGCCAGCTCCTTTCATTCAGTCAGTAGCTTCAAACATTTCTGGTATATGAAAAACATGTTTTTCAATGGCAAAAATCAATGAATATTGTAAATGCACAAAGAGTAATATCTCCACATTGCACGGTGCAATTCTGAAATTTTTAGCTTTTTCCTGCTAATCCTAGCATGATAAAGAAGATTCAAAGAGAGTGAGATGCCAGCTCCTTTCATTCAGTCAGTAGCTTCAAACATTTCTGGTATATGAAAAACATGTTTTTCAATGGCAAAAATCAATGAATATTGTAAATGCACAAACAGTAATATCTCCACATTGCAAGGTGCAATTCTGAAATTTTTAGCTTTTTACTGCTAATCCTAGCATGATAAAGAAGATTCAAAGAGAGTGAGATGCCAGCTCCTTTCATTCAGTCAGTAGCTTCAAACATTTCTGGACGTTTTTCAATGGCAAAAATCAATGAATATTGTAAATGCACAAACAGTAATATCTCCACATTGCACGGTGCAATTCTGAAATTTTTTGCTTTTTCCTGTTAATCCTAGCATGATAAAGAAGATTCAAAGAGAGTGAGATGCCAACTCCTTTCATTCAGTCAGTAGCTTCAAACATTTCTGGTATATGAAAAACATGTTTTTCAATGGCAAAAATCAATGAATATTGTAAATGCACAAACAGTAATATCTCCACATTGCAAGGTGCAATTCTGAAATTTTTTGCTTTTTCCTGCTAATCCTAGCATGATAAAGAAGATTCAAAGAGAGTGAGATGCCAGCTCCTTTCATTCAGTCAGTAGCTTCAAACATTTCTGGACGTTTTTCAATGGCAAAAATCAATGAATATTGTAAATGCACAAACAGTAATATCTCCACATTGCACGGTGCAATTCTGAAATTTTTAGCTTTTTCCTGTTAATCCTAGCATGATAAAGAAGATTCAAAGAGAGTGAGATGCCAGCTCCTTTCATTCAGTCAGTAGCTTCAAACATTTCTGGTATATGAAAAACATGTTTTTCAATGGCAAAAATCAATGAATATTGTAAATGCACAAACAGTAATATCTCCACATTGCAAGGTGCAATTCTGAAATTTTTTGCTTTTTCCTGCTAATCCTAGCATGATAAAGAAGATTCAAAGAGAGTGAGATGCCAGCTCCTTTCATTCAGTCAGTAGCTTCAAACATTTCTGGTATATGAAAAACATGTTTTTCAATGGCAAAAATCAATGAATATTGTAAATGCACAAACAGTAATATCTCCACATTGCACGGTGCAATTCTGAAATTTTTTGCTTTTTCCTGCTAATCCTAGCATGATAAAGAAGATTCAAAGAGAGTGAGATGCCAGCTCCTTTCATTCAGTCAGTAGCTTCAAACATTTCTGGTATATGAAAAACATGTTTTTCAATGGCAAAAATCAATGAATATTGTAAATGCACAAACAGTAATATCTCCACATTGCACGGTGCAATTCTGAAATTTTTAGCTTTTTCCTGTTAATCCTAGCATGATAAAGAAGATTCAAAGAGAGTGAGATGCCAGCTCCTTTCATTCAGTCAGTAGCTTCAAACATTTCTGGACGTTTTTCAATGGCAAAAATCAATGAATATTGTAAATGCACAAACAGTAATATCTCCACATTGCAAGGTGCAATTCTGAAATTTTTTGCTTTTTCCTGCTAATCCTAGCATGATAAAGAAGATTCAAAGAGAGTGAGATGCCAGCTCCTTTCATTCAGTCAGTAGCTTCAAACATTTCTGGTATATGAAAAACATGTTTTTCAATGGCAAAAATCAATGAATATTGTAAATGCACAAACAGTAATATCTCCACATTGCAAGGTGCAATTCTGAAATTTTTAGCTTTTTCCTGTTAATCCTAGCATGATAAAGAAGATTCAAAGAGAGTGAGATGCCAGCTCCTTTCATTCAGTCAGTAGCTTCAAACATTTCTGGACGTTTTTCAATGGCAAAAATCAATGAATATTGTAAATGCACAAACAGTAATATCTCCACATTGCACGGTGCAATTCTGAAATTTTTAGCTTTTTCCTGTTAATCCTAGCATGATAAAGAAGATTCAAAGAGAGTGAGATGCCAGCTCCTTTCATTCAGTCAGTAGCTTCAAACATTTCTGGTATATGAAAAACATGTTTTTCAATGGCAAAAATCAATGAATGTTGTAAATGCACAAACAGTAATATCTCCACATTGCACGGTGCAATTCTGAAATTTTTTGCTTTTTCCTGCTAATCCTAGCATGATAAAGAAGATTCAAAGAGAGTGAGATGCCAGCTCCTTTCATTCAGTCAGTAGCTTCAAACATTTCTGGACGTTTTTCAATGGCAAAAATCAATGAATATTGTAAATGCACAAACAGTAATATCTCCACATTGCACGGTGCAATTCTGAAATTTTTAGCTTTTTCCTGTTAATCCTAGCATGATAAAGAAGATTCAAAGAGAGTGAGATGCCAGCTCCTTTCATTCAGTCAGTAGCTTCAAACATTTCTGGTATATGAAAAACATGTTTTTCAATGGCAAAAATCAATGAATATTGTAAATGCACAAACAGTAATATCTCCACATTGCACGGTGCAATTCTGAAATTTTTTGCTTTTTCCTGCTAATCCTAGCATGATAAAGAAGATTCAAAGAGAGTGAGATGCCAGCTCCTTTCATTCAGTCAGTAGCTTCAAACATTTCTGGTATATGAAAAACATGTTTTTCAATGGCAAAAATCAATGAATATTGTAAATGCACAAACAGTAATATCTCCACATTGCAAGGTGCAATTCTGAAATTTTTTGCTTTTTCCTGCTAATCCTAGCATGATAAAGAAGATTCAAAGAGAGTGAGATGCCAGCTCCTTTCATTCAGTCAGTAGCTTCAAACATTTCTGGTATATGAAAAACATGTTTTTCAATGGCAAAAATCAATGAATATTGTAAATGCACAAACAGTAATATCTCCACATTGCAAGGTGCAATTCTGAAATTTTTAGCTTTTTCCTGTTAATCCTAGCATGATAAAGAAGATTCAAAGAGAGTGAGATGCCAGCTCCTTTCATTCAGTCAGTAGCTTCAAACATTTCTGGACGTTTTTCAATGGCAAAAATCAATGAATATTGTAAATGCACAAACAGTAATATCTCCACATTGCACGGTGCAATTCTGAAATTTTTAGCTTTTTCCTGTTAATCCTAGCATGATAAAGAAGATTCAAAGAGAGTGAGATGCCAGCTCCTTTCATTCAGTCAGTAGCTTCAAACATTTCTGGTATATGAAAAACATGTTTTTCAATGGCAAAAATCAATGAATGTTGTAAATGCACAAACAGTAATATCTCCACATTGCACGGTGCAATTCTGAAATTTTTTGCTTTTTCCTGCTAATCCTAGCATGATAAAGAAGATTCAAAGAGAGTGAGATGCCAGCTCCTTTCATTCAGTCAGTAGCTTCAAACATTTCTGGACGTTTTTCAATGGCAAAAATCAATGAATATTGTAAATGCACAAACAGTAATATCTCCACATTGCACGGTGCAATTCTGAAATTTTTAGCTTTTTCCTGTTAATCCTAGCATGATAAAGAAGATTCAAAGAGAGTGAGATGCCAGCTCCTTTCATTCAGTCAGTAGCTTCAAACATTTCTGGTATATGAAAAACATGTTTTTCAATGGCAAAAATCAATGAATATTGTAAATGCACAAACAGTAATATCTCCACATTGCACGGTGCAATTCTGAAATTTTTTGCTTTTTCCTGCTAATCCTAGCATGATAAAGAAGATTCAAAGAGAGTGAGATGCCAGCTCCTTTCATTCAGTCAGTAGCTTCAAACATTTCTGGTATATGAAAAACATGTTTTTCAATGGCAAAAATCAATGAATATTGTAAATGCACAAACAGTAATATCTCCACATTGCAAGGTGCAATTCTGAAATTTTTAGCTTTTTCCTGTTAATCCTAGCATGATAAAGAAGATTCAAAGAGAGTGAGATGCCAGCTCCTTTCATTCAGTCAGTAGCTTCAAACATTTCTGGTAGATGAAAAACATGTTTTTCAATGGCAAAAATCAATGAATATTGTAAATGCACAAACAGTAATATCTCCACATTGCACGGTGCAATTCTGAAATTTTTAGCTTTTTCCTGTTAATCCTAGCATGATAAAGAAGATTCAAAGAGAGTGAGATGCCAGCTCCTTTCATTCAGTCAGTAGCTTCAAACATTTCTGGACGTTTTTCAATGGCAAAAATCAATGAATATTGTAAATGCACAAACAGTAATATCTCCACATTGCACGGTGCAATTCTGAAATTTTTTGCTTTTTCCTGTTAATCCTAGCATGATAAAGAAGATTCAAAGAGAGTGAGATGCCAGCTCCTTTCATTCAGTCAGTAGCTTCAAACATTTCTGGTATATGAAAAACATGTTTTTCAATGGCAAAAATCAATGAATATTGTAAATGCACAAACAGTAATATCTCCACATTGCACGGTGCAATTCTGAAATTTTTAGCTTTTTCCTGTTAATCCTAGCATGATAAAGAAGATTCAAAGAGAGTGAGATGCCAGCTCCTTTCATTCAGTCAGTAGCTTCAAACATTTCTGGTATATGAAAAACATGTTTTTCAATGGCAAAAATCAATGAATATTGTAAATGCACAAACAGTAATATCTCCACATTGCACGGTGCAATTCTGAATTTTTTTGCTTTTTCCTGCTAATCCTAGCATGATAAAGAAGATTCAAAGAGAGTGAGATGCCAGCTCCTTTCATTCAGTCAGTAGCTTCAAACATTTCTGGTATATGAAAAACATGTTTTTCAATGGCAAAAATCAATGAATATTGTAAATGCACAAACAGTAATATCTCCACATTGCACGGTGCAATTCTGAAATTTTTTGCTTTTTCCTGCTAATCCTAGCATGATAAAGAAGATTCAAAGAGAGTGAGATGCCAGCTCCTTTCATTCAGTCAGTAGCTTCAAACATTTCTGGTATATGAAAAACATGTTTTTCAATGGCAAAAATCAATGAATATTGTAAATGCACAAACAGTAATATCTCCACATTGCAAGGTGCAATTCTGAAATTTTTAGCTTTTTCCTGTTAATCCTAGCATGATAAAGAAGATTCAAAGAGAGTGAGATGCCAGCTCCTTTCATTCAGTCAGTAGCTTCAAACATTTCTGGTATATGAAAAACATGTTTTTCAATGGCAAAAATCAATGAATATTGTAAATGCACAAACAGTAATATCTCCACATTGCACGGTGCAATTCTGAATTTTTTTGCTTTTTCCTGCTAATCCTAGCATGATAAAGAAGATTCAAAGAGAGTGAGATGCCAGCTCCTTTCATTCAGTCAGTAGCTTCAAACATTTCTGGTATATGAAAAACATGTTTTTCAATGGCAAAAATCAATGAATATTGTAAATGCACAAACAGTAATATCTCCACATTGCACGGTGCAATTCTGAAATTTTTTGCTTTTTCCTGCTAATCCTAGCATGATAAAGAAGATTCAAAGAGAGTGAGATGCCAGCTCCTTTCATTCAGTCAGTAGCTTCAAACATTTCTGGTATATGAAAAACATGTTTTTCAATGGCAAAAATCAATGAATATTGTAAATGCACAAACAGTAATATCTCCACATTGCAAGGTGCAATTCTGAAATTTTTAGCTTTTTCCTGTTAATCCTAGCATGATAAAGAAGATTCAAAGAGAGTGAGATGCCAGCTCCTTTCATTCAGTCAGTAGCTTCAAACATTTCTGGTATATGAAAAACATGTTTTTCAATGGCAAAAATCAATGAATATTGTAAATGCACAAACAGTAATATCTCCACATTGCACGGTGCAATTCTGAAATTTTTAGCTTTTTCCTGTTAATCCTAGCATGATAAAGAAGATTCAAAGAGAGTGAGATGCCAGCTCCTTTCATTCAGTCAGTAGCTTCAAACATTTCTGGACGTTTTTCAATGGCAAAAATCAATGAATATTGTAAATGCACAAACAGTAATATCTCCACATTGCACGGTGCAATTCTGAAATTTTTTGCTTTTTCCTGTTAATCCTAGCATGATAAAGAAGATTCAAAGAGAGTGAGATGCCAGCTCCTTTCATTCAGTCAGTAGCTTCAAACATTTCTGGTATATGAAAAACATGTTTTTCAATGGCAAAAATCAATGAATATTGTAAATGCACAAACAGTAATATCTCCACATTGCACGGTGCAATTCTGAAATTTTTAGCTTTTTCCTGCTAATCCTAGCATGATAAAGAAGATTCAAAGAGAGTGAGATGCCAGCTCCTTTCATTCAGTCAGTAGCTTCAAACATTTCTGGTATATGAAAAACATGTTTTTCAATGGCAAAAATCAATGAATATTGTAAATGCACAAACAGTAATATCTCCACATTGCAAGGTGCAATTCTGAAATTTTTTGCTTTTTCCTGTTAATCCTAGCATGATAAAGAAGATTCAAAGAGAGTGAGATGCCAGCTCCTTTCATTCAGTCAGTAGCTTCAAACATTTCTGGTATATGAAAAACATGTTTTTCAATGGCAAAAATCAATGAATATTGTAAATGCACAAACAGTAATATCTCCACATTGCAAGGTGCAATTCTGAAATTTTTAGCTTTTTCCTGCTAATCCTAGCATGATAAAGAAGATTCAAAGAGAGTGAGATGCCAGCTCCTTTCATTCAGTCAGTATCTTCAAACATTTCTGGTATATGAAAAACATGTTTTTCAATGGCAAAAATCAATGAATATTGTAAATGCACAAACAGTAATATCTCCACATTGCAAGGTGCAATTCTGAAATTTTTAGCTTTTTCCTGTTAATCCTAGCATGATAAAGAAGATTCAAAGAGAGTGAGATGCCAGCTCCTTTCATTCAGTCAGTAGCTTCAAACATTTCTGGTATATGAAAAACATGTTTTTCAATGGCAAAAATCAATGAATATTGTAAATGCACAAACAGTAATATCTCCACATTGCAAGGTGCAATTCTGAAATTTTTAGCTTTTTCCTGTTAATCCTAGCATGATAAAGAAGATTCAAAGAGAGTGAGATGCCAGCTCCTTTCATTCAGTCAGTAGCTTCAAACATTTCTGGACGTTTTTCAATGGCAAAAATCAATGAATATTGTAAATGCACAAACAGTAATATCTCCACATTGCACGGTGCAATTCTGAAATTTTTAGCTTTTTCCTGTTAATCCTAGCATGATAAAGAAGATTCAAAGAGAGTGAGATGCCAGCTCCTTTCATTCAGTCAGTAGCTTCAAACATTTCTGGTATATGAAAAACATGTTTTTCAATGGCAAAAATCAATGAATATTGTAAATGCACAAACAGT
The DNA here is from genome assembly GCF_046119375.1 of Phyllobates terribilis. Classification (NCBI taxonomy): domain Eukaryota; kingdom Metazoa; phylum Chordata; class Amphibia; order Anura; family Dendrobatidae; genus Phyllobates; species Phyllobates terribilis. The sequence continues at coordinate 23,028 of NW_027366655.1, read as the reverse complement.
AATATCTCCACATTGCAAGGTGCAATTCTGAAATTTTTTGCTTTTTCCTGTTAATCCTAGCATGATAAAGAAGATTCAAAGAGAGTGAGATGCCAGCTCCTTTCATTCAGTCAGTAGCTTCAAACATTTCTGGTATATGAAAAACATGTTTTTCAATGGCAAAAATCAATGAATATTGTAAATGCACAAACAGTAATATCTCCACATTGCACGGTGCAATTCTGAAATTTTTAGCTTTTTCCTGTTAATCCTAGCATGATAAAGAAGATTCAAAGAGAGTGAGATGCCAGCTCCTTTCATTCAGTCAGTAGCTTCAAACATTTCTGGACGTTTTTCAATGGCAAAAATCAATGAATATTGTAAATGCACAAACAGTAATATCTCCACATTGCAAGGTGCAATTCTGAAATTTTTAGCTTTTTCCTGCTAATCCTAGCATGATAAAGAAGATTCAAAGAGAGTGAGATGCCAGCTCCTTTCATTCAGTCAGTAGCTTCAAACATTTCTGGTATATGAAAAACATGTTTTTCAATGGCAAAAATCAATGAATATTGTAAATGCACAAACAGTAATATCTCCACATTGCACGGTGCAATTCTGAAATTTTTAGCTTTTTCCTGTTAATCCTAGCATGATAAAGAAGATTCAAAGAGAGTGAGATGCCAGCTCCTTTCATTCAGTCAGTAGCTTCAAACATTTCTGGTATATGAAAAACATGTTTTTCAATGGCAAAAATCAAAGAATATTGTAAATGCACAAACAGTAATATCTCCACATTGCAAGGTGCAATTCTGAAATTTTTAGCTTTTTCCTGTTAATCCTAGCATGATAAAGAAGATTCAAAGAGAGTGAGATGCCAGCTCCTTTCATTCAGTCAGTAGCTTCAAACATTTCTGGTATATGAAAAACATGTTTTTCAATGGCAAAAATCAATGAATATTGTAAATGCACAAACAGTAATATCTCCACATTGCACGGTGCAATTCTGAAATTTTTAGCTTTTTCCTGTTAATCCTAGCATGATAAAGAAGATTCAAAGAGAGTGAGATGCCAGCTCCTTTCATTCAGTCAGTAGCTTCAAACATTTCTGGACGTTTTTCAATGGCAAAAATCAATGAATATTGTAAATGCACAAACAGTAATATCTCCACATTGCACGGTGCAATTCTGAAATTTTTTGCTTTTTCCTGCTAATCCTAGCATGATAAAGAAGATTCAAAGAGAGTGAGATGCCAGCTCCTTTCATTCAGTCAGTAGCTTCAAACATTTCTGGTATATGAAAAACATGTTTTTCAATGGCAAAAATCAATGAATATTGTAAATGCACAAACAGTAATATCTCCACATTGCAAGGTGCAATTCTGAAATTTTTTGCTTTTTCCTGCTAATCCTAGCATGATAAAGAAGATTCAAAGAGAGTGAGATGCCAGCTCCTTTCATTCAGTCAGTAGCTTCAAACATTTCTGGTATATGAAAAACATGTTTTTCAATGGGAAAAATCAATGAATGTTGTAAATGCACAAACAGTAATATCTCCACATTGCACGGTGCAATTCTGAAATTTTTTGCTTTTTCCTGCTAATCCTAGCATGATAAAGAAGATTCAAAGAGAGTGAGATGCCAGCTCCTTTCATTCAGTCAGTAGCTTCAAACATTTCTGGTATATGAAAAACATGTTTTTCAATGGCAAAAATCAATGAATATTGTAAATGCACAAACAGTAATATCTCCACATTGCACGGTGCAATTCTGAAATTTTTAGCTTTTTCCTGTTAATCCTAGCATGATAAAGAAGATTCAAAGAGAGTGAGATGCCAGTTCCTTTCATTCAGTCAGTAGCTTCAAACATTTCTGGTATATGAAAAACATGTTTTTCAATGGCAAAAATCAATGAATATTGTAAATGCACAAACAGTAATATCTCCACATTGCACGGTGCAATTCTGAAATTTTTAGCTTTTTCCTGCTAATCCTAGCATGATAAAGAAGATTCAAAGAGAGTGAGATGCCAGCTCCTTTCATTCAGTCAGTAGCTTCAAACATTTCTGGTATATGAAAAACATGTTTTTCAATGGCAAAAATCAATGAATATTGTAAATGCACAAACAGTAATATCTCCACATTGCACGGTGCAATTCTGAAATTTTTTGCTTTTTCCTGCTAATCCTAGCATGATAAAGAAGATTCAAAGAGAGTGAGATGCCAGCTCCTTTCATTCAGTCAGTAGCTTCAAACATTTCTGGTATATGAAAAACATGTTTTTCAATGGCAAAAATCAATGAATATTGTAAATGCACAAACAGTAATATCTCCACATTGCAAGGTGCAATTCTGAAATTTTTAGCTTTTTCCTGTTAATCCTAGCATGATAAAGAAGATTCAAAGAGAGTGAGATGCCAGCTCCTTTCATTCAGTCAGTAGCTTCAAACATTTCTGGACGTTTTTCAATGGCAAAAATCAATGAATATTGTAAATGCACAAACAGTAATATCTCCACATTGCACGGTGCAATTCTGAAATTTTTAGCTTTTTCCTGCTAATCCTAGCATGATAAAGAAGATTCAAAGAGAGTGAGATGCCAGCTCCTTTCATTCAGTCAGTAGCTTCAAACATTTCTGGTATATGAAAAACATGTTTTTCAATGGCAAAAATCAATGAATATTGTAAATGCACAAACAGTAATATCTCCACATTGCACGATGCAATTCTGAAATTTTTAGCTTTTTCCTGTTAATCCTAGCATGATAAAGAAGATTCAAAGAGAGTGAGATGCCAGCTCCTTTCATTCAGTCAGTAGCTTCAAACATTTCTGGTATATGAAAAACATGTTTTTCAATGGCAAAAATCAATGAATATTGTAAATGCACAAACAGTAATATCTCCACATTGCACGGTGCAATTCTGAAATTTTTTGCTTTTTCCTGCTAATCCTAGCATGATAAAGAAGATTCAAAGAGAGTGAGATGCCAGCTCCTTTCATTCAGTCAGTAGCTTCAAACATTTCTGGTATATGAAAAACATGTTTTTCAATGGCAAAAATCAATGAATATTGTAAATGCACAAACAGTAATATCTCCACATTGCACGGTGCAATTCTGAAATTTTTAGCTTTTTCCTGTTAATCCTAGCATGATAAAGAAGATTCAAAGAGAGTGAGATGCCAGCTCCTTTCATTCAGTCAGTAGCTTCAAACATTTCTGGTATATGAAAAACATGTTTTTCAATGGCAAAAATCAATGAATATTGTAAATGCACAAACAGTAATATCTCCACATTGCACGGTGCAATTCTGAAATTTTTTGCTTTTTCCTGCTAATCCTAGCATGATAAAGAAGATTCAAAGAGAGTGAGATGCCAGCTCCTTTCATTCAGTCAGTAGCTTCAAACATTTCTGGTATATGAAAAACATGTTTTTCAATGGCAAAAATCAATGAATATTGTAAATGCACAAACAGTAATATCTCCACATTGCACGGTGCAATTCTGAAATTTTTAGCTTTTTCCTGTTAATCCTAGCATGATAAAGAAGATTCAAAGAGAGTGAGATGCCAGCTCCTTTCATTCAGTCAGTAGCTTCAAACATTTCTGGTATATGAAAAACATGTTTTTCAATGGCAAAAATCAATGAATATTGTAAATGCACAAACAGTAATATCTCCACATTGCACGGTGCAATTCTGAAATTTTTTGCTTTTTCCTGCTAATCCTAGCATGATAAAGAAGATTCAAAGAGAGTGAGATGCCAGCTCCTTTCATTCAGTCAGTAGCTTCAAACATTTCTGGACGTTTTTCAATGGCAAAAATCAATGAATATTGTAAATGCACAAACAGTAATATCTCCACATTGCACGGTGCAATTCTGAAATTTTTTGCTTTTTCCTGCTAATCCTAGCATGATAAAGAAGATTCAAAGAGAGTGAGATGCCAGCTCCTTTCATTCAGTCAGTAGCTTCAAACATTTCTGGTATATGAAAAACATGTTTTTCAATGGCAAAAATCAATGAATATTGTAAATGCACAAACAGTAATATCTCCACATTGCAAGGTGCAATTCTGAAATTTTTTGCTTTTTCCTGCTAATCCTAGCATGATAAAGAAGATTCAAAGAGAGTGAGATGCCAGTTCCTTTCATTCAGTCAGTAGCTTCAAACATTTCTGGTATATGAAAAACATGTTTTTCAATGGCAAAAATCAATGAATATTGTAAATGCACAAACAGTAATATCTCCACATTGCACGGTGCAATTCTGAAATTTTTTGCTTTTTCCTGCTAATCCTAGCATGATAAAGAAGATTCAAAGAGAGTGAGATGCCAGCTCCTTTCATTCAGTCAGTAGCTTCAAACATTTCTGGTATATGAAAAACATGTTTTTCAATGGCAAAAATCAATGAATATTGTAAATGCACAAACAGTAATATCTCCACATTGCAAGGTGCAATTCTGAAATTTTTTGCTTTTTCCTGCTAATCCTAGCATGATAAAGAAGATTCAAAGAGAGTGAGATGCCAGCTCCTTTCATTCAGTCAGTAGCTTCAAACATTTCTGGTATATGAAAAACATGTTTTTCAATGGCAAAAATCAATGAATATTGTAAATGCACAAACAGTAATATCTCCACATTGCACGGTGCAATTCTGAAATTTTTTGCTTTTTCCTGCTAATCCTAGCATGATAAAGAAGATTCAAAGAGAGTGAGATGCCAGCTCCTTTCATTCAGTCAGTAGCTTCAAACATTTCTGGTATATGAAAAACATGTTTTTCAATGGCAAAAATCAATGAATATTGTAAATGCACAAACAGTAATATCTCCACATTGCAAGGTGCAATTCTGAAATTTTTTGCTTTTTCCTGTTAATCCTAGCATGATAAAGAAGATTCAAAGAGAGTGAGATGCCAGCTCCTTTCATTCAGTCAGTAGCTTCAAACATTTCTGGACGTTTTTCAATGGCAAAAATCAATGAATATTGTAAATGCACAAACAGTAATATCTCCACATTGCACGGTGCAATTCTGAAATTTTTTGCTTTTTCCTGCTAATCCTAGCATGATAAAGAAGATTCAAAGAGAGTGAGATGCCAGCTCCTTTCATTCAGTCAGTAGCTTCAAACATTTCTGGTATATGAAAAACATGTTTTTCAATGGCAAAAATCAATGAATATTGTAAATGCACAAACAGTAATATCTCCACATTGCAAGGTGCAATTCTGAAATTTTTTGCTTTTTCCTGCTAATCCTAGCATGATAAAGAAGATTCAAAGAGAGTGAGATGCCAGCTCCTTTCATTCAGTCAGTAGCTTCAAACATTTCTGGTATATGAAAAACATGTTTTTCAATGGCAAAAATCAATGAATATTGTAAATGCACAAACAGTAATATCTCCACATTGCACGGTGCAATTCTGAAATTTTTTGCTTTTTCCTGCTAATCCTAGCATGATAAAGAAGATTCAAAGAGAGTGAGATGCCAGCTCCTTTCATTCAGTCAGTAGCTTCAAACATTTCTGGTATATGAAAAACATGTTTTTCAATGGCAAAAATCAATGAATATTGTAAATGCACAAACAGTAATATCTCCACATTGCACGGTGCAATTCTGAAATTTTTAGCTTTTTCCTGCTAATCCTAGCATGATAAAGAAGATTCAAAGAGAGTGAGATGCCAGCTCCTTTCATTCAGTCAGTAGCTTCAAACATTTCTGGACGTTTTTCAATGGCAAAAATCAATGAATATTGTAAATGCACAAACAGTAATATCTCCACATTGCACGGTGCAATTCTGAAATTTTTAGCTTTTTCCTGTTAATCCTAGCATGATAAAGAAGATTCAAAGAGAGTGAGATGCCAGCTCCTTTCATTCAGTCAGTAGCTTCAAACATTTCTGGTATATGAAAAACATGTTTTTCAATGGCAAAAATCAATGAATATTGTAAATGCACAAACAGTAATATCTCCACATTGCAAGGTGCAATTCTGAAATTTTTTGCTTTTTCCTGCTAATCCTAGCATGATAAAGAAGATTCAAAGAGAGTGAGATGCCAGCTCCTTTCATTCAGTCAGTAGCTTCAAACATTTCTGGTATATGAAAAACATGTTTTTCAATGGCAAAAATCAATGAATATTGTAAATGCACAAACAGTAATATCTCCACATTGCACGGTGCAATTCTGAAATTTTTAGCTTTTTCCTGCTAATCCTAGCATGATAAAGAAGATTCAAAGAGAGTGAGATGCCAGCTCCTTTCATTCAGTCAGTAGCTTCAAACATTTCTGGACGTTTTTCAATGGCAAAAATCAATGAATATTGTAAATGCACAAACAGTAATATCTCCACATTGCAAGGTGCAATTCTGAAATTTTTTGCTTTTTCCTGCTAATCCTAGCATGATAAAGAAGATTCAAAGAGAGTGAGATGCCAGCTCCTTTCATTCAGTCAGTAGCTTCAAACATTTCTGGTATATGAAAAACATGTTTTTCAATGGCAAAAATCAATGAATATTGTAAATGCACAAACAGTAATATCTCCACATTGCACGGTGCAATTCTGAAATTTTTAGCTTTTTCCTGCTAATCCTAGCATGATAAAGAAGATTCAAAGAGAGTGAGATGCCAGCTCCTTTCATTCAGTCAGTAGCTTCAAACATTTCTGGACGTTTTTCAATGGCAAAAATCAATGAATATTGTAAATGCACAAACAGTAATATCTCCACATTGCAAGGTGCAATTCTGAAATTTTTTGCTTTTTCCTGCTAATCCTAGCATGATAAAGAAGATTCAAAGAGAGTGAGATGCCAGCTCCTTTCATTCAGTCAGTAGCTTCAAACATTTCTGGTATATGAAAAACATGTTTTTCAATGGCAAAAATCAATGAATATTGTAAATGCACAAACAGTAATATCTCCACATTGCACGGTGCAATTCTGAAATTTTTAGCTTTTTCCTGTTAATCCTAGCATGATAAAGAAGATTCAAAGAGAGTGAGATGCCAGCTCCTTTCATTCAGTCAGTAGCTTCAAACATTTCTGGTATATGAAAAACATGTTTTTCAATGGCAAAAATCAATGAATATTGTAAATGCACAAACAGTAATATCTCCACATTGCACGGTGCAATTCTGAAATTTTTTGCTTTTTCCTGCTAATCCTAGCATGATAAAGAAGATTCAAAGAGAGTGAGATGCCAGCTCCTTTCATTCAGTCAGTAGCTTCAAACATTTCTGGACGTTTTTCAATGGCAAAAATCAATGAATATTGTAAATGCACAAACAGTAATATCTCCACATTGCACGGTGCAATTCTGAAATTTTTTGCTTTTTCCTGCTAATCCTAGCATGATAAAGAAGATTCAAAGAGAGTGAGATGCCAGCTCCTTTCATTCAGTCAGTAGCTTCAAACATTTCTGGTATATGAAAAACATGTTTTTCAATGGCAAAAATCAATGAATATTGTAAATGCACAAACAGTAATATCTCCACATTGCACGGTGCAATTCTGAAATTTTTTGCTTTTTCCTGTTAATCCTAGCATGATAAAGAAGATTCAAAGAGAGTGAGATGCCAGCTCCTTTCATTCAGTCAGTAGCTTCAAACATTTCTGGTATATGAAAAACATGTTTTTCAATGGCAAAAATCAATGAATATTGTAAATGCACAAACAGTAATATCTCCACATTGCAAGGTGCAATTCTGAAATTTTTAGCTTTTTCCTGTTAATCCTAGCATGATAAAGAAGATTCAAAGAGAGTGAGATGCCAGCTCCTTTCGTTCAGTCAGTGGCTTCAAACATTTCTGGTATATGAAAAACATGTTTTTCAAAGGCAAAAATCAATGAATATTGTAAATGCACAAACAGTAATATCTCCACATTGCAAGGTGCAATTCTGAAATTTTTAGCTTTTTCCTGTTAATCCTAGCATGATAAAGAAGATTCAAAGAGAGTGAGATGCCAGCTCCTTTCATTCAGTCAGTAGCTTCAAACATTTCTGGACGTTTTTCAATGGCAAAAATCAATGAATATTGTAAATGCACAAACAGTAATATCTCCACATTGCAAGGTGCAATTCTGAAATTTTTTGCTTTTTCCTGCTAATCCTAGCATGATAAAGAAGATTCAAAGAGAGTGAGATGCCAGCTCCTTTCATTCAGTCAGTAGCTTCAAACATTTCTGGTATATGAAAAACATGTTTTTCAATGGCAAAAATCAATGAATATTGTAAATGCACAAACAGTAATATCTCCACATTGCAAGGTGCAATTCTGAAATTTTTAGCTTTTTCCTGTTAATCCTAGCATGATAAAGAAGATTCAAAGAGAGTGAGATGCCAGCTCCTTTCATTCAGTCAGTAGCTTCAAACATTTCTGGTAAATGAAAAACATGTTTTTCAATGGCAAAAATCAATGAATATTGTAAATGCACAAACAGTAATATCTCCACATTGCAAGGTGCAATTCTGAAATTTTTAGCTTTTTCCTGTTAATCCTAGCATGATAAAGAAGATTCAAAGAGAGTGAGATGCCAGCTCCTTTCATTCAGTCAGTAGCTTCAAACATTTCTGGACGTTTTTCAATGGCAAAAATCAATGAATATTGTAAATGCACAAACAGTAATATCTCCACATTGCAAGGTGCAATTCTGAAATTTTTAGCTTTTTCCTGCTAATCCTAGCATGATAAAGAAGATTCAAAGAGAGTGAGATGCCAGCTCCTTTCATTCAGTCAGTAGCTTCAAACATTTCTGGTATATGAAAAACATGTTTTTCAATGGCAAAAATCAATGAATATTGTAAATGCACAAACAGTAATATCTCCACATTGCACGGTGCAATTCTGAAATTTTTAGCTTTTTCCTGTTAATCCTAGCATGATAAAGAAGATTCAAAGAGAGTGAGATGCCAGCTCCTTTCATTCAGTCAGTAGCTTCAAACATTTCTGGTATATGAAAAACATGTTTTTCAATGGCAAAAATCAATGAATATTGTAAATGCACAAACAGTAATATCTCCACATTGCACGGTGCAATTCTGAAATTTTTAGCTTTTTCCTGTTAATCCTAGCATGATAAAGAAGATTCAAAGAGAGTGAGATGCCAGCTCCTTTCATTCAGTCAGTAGCTTCAAACATTTCTGGTATATGAAAAACATGTTTTTCAATGGCAAAAATCAATGAATATTGTAAATGCACAAACAGTAATATCTCCACATTGCAAGGTGCAATTCTGAAATTTTTAGCTTTTTCCTGCTAATCCTAGCATGATAAAGAAGATTCAAAGAGAGTGAGATGCCAGCTCCTTTCATTCAGTCAGTAGCTTCAAACATTTCTGGTATATGAAAAACATGTTTTTCAATGGCAAAAATCAATGAATATTGTAAATGTACAAACAGTAATATCTCCACATTGCAAGGTGCAATTCTGAAATTTTTTGCTTTTTCCTGCTAATCCTAGCATGATAAAGAAGATTCAAAGAGAGTGAGATGCCAGCTCCTTTCATTCAGTCAGTAGCTTCAAACATTTCTGGTATATGAAAAACATGTTTTTCAATGGCAAAAATCAATGAATATTGTAAATGCACAAACAGTAATATCTCCACATTGCACGGTGCAATTCTGAAATTTTTTGCTTTTTCCTGCTAATCCTAGCATGATAAAGAAGATTCAAAGAGAGTGAGATGCCAGCTCCTTTCATTCAGTCAGTAGCTTCAAACATTTCTGGTATATGAAAAACATGTTTTTCAATGGCAAAAATCAATGAATATTGTAAATGCACAAACAGTAATATCTCCACATTGCACGGTGCAATTCTGAAATTTTTAGCTTTTTCCTGCTAATCCTAGCATGATAAAGAAGATTCAAAGAGAGTGAGATGCCAGCTCCTTTCATTCAGTCAGTAGCTTCAAACATTTCTGGACGTTTTTCAATGGCAAAAATCAATGAATATTGTAAATGCACAAACAGTAATATCTCCACATTGCACGGTGCAATTCTGAAATTTTTAGCTTTTTCCTGTTAATCCTAGCATGATAAAGAAGATTCAAAGAGAGTGAGATGCCAGCTCCTTTCATTCAGTCAGTAGCTTCAAACATTTCTGGTATATGAAAAACATGTTTTTCAATGGCAAAAATCAATGAATATTGTAAATGCACAAACAGTAATATCTCCACATTGCAAGGTGCAATTCTGAAATTTTTTGCTTTTTCCTGCTAATCCTAGCATGATAAAGAAGATTCAAAGAGAGTGAGATGCCAGCTCCTTTCATTCAGTCAGTAGCTTCAAACATTTCTGGTATATGAAAAACATGTTTTTCAATGGCAAAAATCAATGAATATTGTAAATGCACAAACAGTAATATCTCCACATTGCACGGTGCAATTCTGAAATTTTTAGCTTTTTCCTGCTAATCCTAGCATGATAAAGAAGATTCAAAGAGAGTGAGATGCCAGCTCCTTTCATTCAGTCAGTAGCTTCAAACATTTCTGGACGTTTTTCAATGGCAAAAATCAATGAATATTGTAAATGCACAAACAGTAATATCTCCACATTGCAAGGTGCAATTCTGAAATTTTTTGCTTTTTCCTGCTAATCCTAGCATGATAAAGAAGATTCAAAGAGAGTGAGATGCCAGCTCCTTTCATTCAGTCAGTAGCTTCAAACATTTCTGGTATATGAAAAACATGTTTTTCAATGGCAAAAATCAATGAATATTGTAAATGCACAAACAGTAATATCTCCACATTGCACGGTGCAATTCTGAAATTTTTAGCTTTTTCCTGCTAATCCTAGCATGATAAAGAAGATTCAAAGAGAGTGAGATGCCAGCTCCTTTCATTCAGTCAGTAGCTTCAAACATTTCTGGACGTTTTTCAATGGCAAAAATCAATGAATATTGTAAATGCACAAACAGTAATATCTCCACATTGCAAGGTGCAATTCTGAAATTTTTTGCTTTTTCCTGCTAATCCTAGCATGATAAAGAAGATTCAAAGAGAGTGAGATGCCAGCTCCTTTCATTCAGTCAGTAGCTTCAAACATTTCTGGTATATGAAAAACATGTTTTTCAATGGCAAAAATCAATGAATATTGTAAATGCACAAACAGTAATATCTCCACATTGCACGGTGCAATTCTGAAATTTTTAGCTTTTTCCTGTTAATCCTAGCATGATAAAGAAGATTCAAAGAGAGTGAGATGCCAGCTCCTTTCATTCAGTCAGTAGCTTCAAACATTTCTGGTATATGAAAAACATGTTTTTCAATGGCAAAAATCAATGAATATTGTAAATGCACAAACAGTAATATCTCCACATTGCACGGTGCAATTCTGAAATTTTTTGCTTTTTCCTGCTAATCCTAGCATGATAAAGAAGATTCAAAGAGAGTGAGATGCCAGCTCCTTTCATTCAGTCAGTAGCTTCAAACATTTCTGGACGTTTTTCAATGGCAAAAATCAATGAATATTGTAAATGCACAAACAGTAATATCTCCACATTGCACGGTGCAATTCTGAAATTTTTTGCTTTTTCCTGCTAATCCTAGCATGATAAAGAAGATTCAAAGAGAGTGAGATGCCAGCTCCTTTCATTCAGTCAGTAGCTTCAAACATTTCTGGTATATGAAAAACATGTTTTTCAATGGCAAAAATCAATGAATATTGTAAATGCACAAACAGTAATATCTCCACATTGCACGGTGCAATTCTGAAATTTTTTGCTTTTTCCTGTTAATCCTAGCATGATAAAGAAGATTCAAAGAGAGTGAGATGCCAGCTCCTTTCATTCAGTCAGTAGCTTCAAACATTTCTGGTATATGAAAAACATGTTTTTCAATGGCAAAAATCAATGAATATTGTAAATGCACAAACAGTAATATCTCCACATTGCAAGGTGCAATTCTGAAATTTTTAGCTTTTTCCTGTTAATCCTAGCATGATAAAGAAGATTCAAAGAGAGTGAGATGCCAGCTCCTTTCGTTCAGTCAGTAGCTTCAAACATTTCTGGTATATGAAAAACATGTTTTTCAAAGGCAAAAATCAATGAATATTGTAAATGCACAAACAGTAATATCTCCACATTGCAAGGTGCAATTCTGAAATTTTTAGCTTTTTCCTGTTAATCCTAGCATGATAAAGAAGATTCAAAGAGAGTGAGATGCCAGCTCCTTTCATTCAGTCAGTAGCTTCAAACATTTCTGGACGTTTTTCAATGGCAAAAATCAATGAATATTGTAAATGCACAAACAGTAATATCTCCACATTGCAAGGTGCAATTCTGAAATTTTTTGCTTTTTCCTGCTAATCCTAGCATGATAAAGAAGATTCAAAGAGAGTGAGATGCCAGCTCCTTTCATTCAGTCAGTAGCTTCAAACATTTCTGGTATATGAAAAACATGTTTTTCAATGGCAAAAATCAATGAATATTGTAAATGCACAAACAGTAATATCTCCACATTGCAAGGTGCAATTCTGAAATTTTTAGCTTTTTCCTGTTAATCCTAGCATGATAAAGAAGATTCAAAGAGAGTGAGATGCCAGCTCCTTTCATTCAGTCAGTAGCTTCAAACATTTCTGGTAAATGAAAAACATGTTTTTCAATGGCAAAAATCAATGAATATTGTAAATGCACAAACAGTAATATCTCCACATTGCAAGGTGCAATTCTGAAATTTTTAGCTTTTTCCTGTTAATCCTAGCATGATAAAGAAGATTCAAAGAGAGTGAGATGCCAGCTCCTTTCATTCAGTCAGTAGCTTCAAACATTTCTGGACGTTTTTCAATGGCAAAAATCAATGAATATTGTAAATGCACAAACAGTAATATCTCCACATTGCAAGGTGCAATTCTGAAATTTTTAGCTTTTTCCTGCTAATCCTAGCATGATAAAGAAGATTCAAAGAGAGTGAGATGCCAGCTCCTTTCATTCAGTCAGTAGCTTCAAACATTTCTGGTATATGAAAAACATGTTTTTCAATGGCAAAAATCAATGAATATTGTAAATGCACAAACAGTAATATCTCCACATTGCACGGTGCAATTCTGAAATTTTTAGCTTTTTCCTGTTAATCCTAGCATGATAAAGAAGATTCAAAGAGAGTGAGATGCCAGCTCCTTTCATTCAGTCAGTAGCTTCAAACATTTCTGGTATATGAAAAACATGTTTTTCAATGGCAAAAATCAATGAATATTGTAAATGCACAAACAGTAATATCTCCACATTGCACGGTGCAATTCTGAAATTTTTAGCTTTTTCCTGTTAATCCTAGCATGATAAAGAAGATTCAAAGAGAGTGAGATGCCAGCTCCTTTCATTCAGTCAGTAGCTTCAAACATTTCTGGTATATGAAAAACATGTTTTTCAATGGCAAAAATCAATGAATATTGTAAATGCACAAACAGTAATATCTCCACATTGCAAGGTGCAATTCTGAAATTTTTAGCTTTTTCCTGCTAATCCTAGCATGATAAAGAAGATTCAAAGAGAGTGAGATGCCAGCTCCTTTCATTCAGTCAGTAGCTTCAAACATTTCTGGTATATGAAAAACATGTTTTTCATTGGCAAAAATCAATGAATATTGTAAATGCACAAACAGTAATATCTCCACATTGCAAGGTGCAATTCTGAAATTTTTTGCTTTTTCCTGTTAATCCTAGCATGATAAAGAAGATTCAAAGAGAGTGAGATGCCAGCTCCTTTCATTCAGTCAGTAGCTTCAAACATTTCTGGATGTTTTTCAATGGCAAAAATCAATGAATATTGTAAATGCACAAACAGTAATATCTCCACATTGCAAGGTGCAATTCTGAAATTTTTTGCTTTTTCCTGTTAATCCTAGCATGATAAAGAAGATTCAAAGAGAGTGAGATGCCAGCTCCTTTCATTCAGTCAGTAGCTTCAAACATTTCTGGTATATGAAAAACATGTTTTTCAATGGCAAAAATCAATGAATATTGTAAATGCACAAACAGTAATATCTCCACATTGCAAGGTGCAATTCTGAAATTTTTAGCTTTTTCCTGCTAATCCTAGCATGATAAAGAAGATTCAAAGAGAGTGAGATGCCAGCTCCTTTCATTCAGTCAGTAGCTTCAAACATTTCTGGTATATGAAAAACATGTTTTTCAATGGCAAAAATCAATGAATATTGTAAATGCACAAACAGTAATATCTCCACATTGCACGGTGCAATTCTGAAATTTTTAGCTTTTTCCTGTTAATCCTAGCATGATAAAGAAGATTCAAAGAGAGTGAGATGCCAGCTCCTTTCATTCAGTCAGTAGCTTCAAACATTTCTGGACGTTTTTCAATGGCAAAAATCAATGAATATTGTAAATGCACAAACAGTAATATCTCCACATTGCACGGTGCAATTCTGAAATTTTTTGCTTTTTCCTGTTAATCCTAGCATGATAAAGAAGATTCAAAGAGAGTGAGATGCCAGCTCCTTTCATTCAGTCAGTAGCTTCAAACATTTCTGGTATATGAAAAACATGTTTTTCAATGGCAAAAATCAATGAATATTGTAAATGCACAAACAGTAATATCTCCACATTGCACGGTGCAATTCTGAAATTTTTTGCTTTTTCCTGCTAATCCTAGCATGATAAAGAAGATTCAAAGAGAGTGAGATGCCAGCTCCTTTCATTCAGTCAGTAGCTTCAAACATTTCTGGACGTTTTTCAATGGCAAAAATCAATGAATATTGTAAATGCACAAACAGTAATATCTCCACATTGCAAGGTGCAATTCTGAAATTTTTAGCTTTTTCCTGCTAATCCTAGCATGATAAAGAAGATTCAAAGAGTGTGAGATGCCAGCTCCTTTCATTCAGTCAGTAGCTTCAAACATTTCTGGTATATGAAAAACATGTTTTTCAATGGCAAAAATCAATGAATATTGTAAATGCACAAACAGTAATATCTCCACATTGCAAGGTGCAATTCTGAAATTTTTTGCTTTTTCCTGCTAATCCTAGCATGATAAAGAAGATTCAAAGAGAGTGAGATGCCAGCTCCTTTCATTCAGTCAGTAGCTTCAAACATTTCTGGTATATGAAAAACATGTTTTTCAATGGCAAAAATCAATGAATATTGTAAATGCACAAACAGTAATATCTCCACATTGCACGGTGCAATTCTGAAATTTTTTGCTTTTTCCTGTTAATCCTAGCATGATAAAGAAGATTCAAAGAGAGTGAGATGCCAGCTCCTTTCATTCAGTCAGTAGCTTCAAACATTTCTGGTATATGAAAAACATGTTTTTCAATGGCAAAAATCAATGAATATTGTAAATGCACAAACAGTAATATCTCCACATTGCACGGTGCAATTCTGAAATTTTTAGCTTTTTCCTGTTAATCCTAGCATGATAAAGAAGATTCAAAGAGAGTGAGATGCCAGCTCCTTTCATTCAGTCAGTAGCTTCAAACATTTCTGGTATATGAAAAACATGTTTTTCAATGGCAAAAATCAATGAATATTGTAAATGCACAAACAGTAATATCTCCACATTGCAAGGTGCAATTCTGAAATTTTTTGCTTTTTCCTGTTAATCCTAGCATGATAAAGAAGATTCAAAGAGAGTGAGATGCCAGCTCCTTTCATTCAGTCAGTAGCTTCAAACATTTCTGGTATATGAAAAACATGTTTTTCAATGGCAAAAATCAATGAATATTGTAAATGCACAAACAGTAATATCTCCACATTGCAAGGTGCAATTCTGAAATTTTTTGCTTTTTCCTGTTAATCCTAGCATGGTAAAGAAGATTCAAAGAGAGTGAGATGCCAGCTCCTTTCATTCAGTCAGTAGCTTCAAACATTTCTGGTATATGAAAAACATGTTTTTCAATGGCAAAAATCAATGAATATTGTAAATGCACAAACAGTAATATCTCCACATTGCACGGTGCAATTCTGAAATTTTTAGCTTTTTCCTGCTAATCCTAGCATGATAAAGAAGATTCAAAGAGAGTGAGATGCCAGCTCCTTTCATTCAGTCAGTAGCTTCAAACATTTCTGGTATATGAAAAACATGTTTTTCAATGGCAAAAATCAATGAATATTGTAAATGCACAAACAGTAATATCTCCACATTGCACGGTGCAATTCTGAAATTTTTTGCTTTTTCCTGCTAATCCTAGCATGATAAAGAAGATTCAAAGAGAGTGAGATGCCAGCTCCTTTCATTCAGTCAGTAGCTTCAAACATTTCTGGAAGGACGTTTTTCAATGGCAAAAATCAATGAATATTGTAAATGCACAAACAGTAATATCTCCACATTGCAAGGTGCAATTCTGAAATTTTTTGCTTTTTCCTGTTAATCCTAGCATGATAAAGAAGATTCAAAGAGAGTGAGATGCCAGCTCCTTTCATTCAGTCAGTAGCTTCAAACATTTCTGGACGTTTTTCAATGGCAAAAATCAATGAATATTGTAAATTCACAAACAGTAATATCTCCACATTGCACGGTGCAATTCTGAAATTTTTTGCTTTTTCCTGTTAATCCTAGCATGATAAAGAAGATTCAAAGAGAGTGAGATGCCAGCTCCTTTCATTCAGTCAGTAGCTTCAAACATTTCTGGTATATGAAAAACATGTTTTTCAATGGCAAAAATCAATGAATATTGTAAATGCACAAACAGTAATATCTCCACATTGCACGGTGCAATTCTGAAATTTTTTGCTTTTTCCTGTTAATCCTAGCATGATAAAGAAGATTCAAAGAGAGTGAGATGCCAGCTCCTTTCATTCAGTCAGTAGCTTCAAACATTTCTGGTATATGAAAAACATGTTTTTCAATGGCAAAAATCAATGAATATTGTAAATGCACAAACAGTAATATCTCCACATTGCAAGGTGCAATTCTGAAATTTTTTGCTTTTTCCTGTTAATCCTAGCATGATAAAGAAGATTCAAAGAGAGTGAGATGCCAGCTCCTTTCATTCAATCAGTAGCTTCAAACATTTCTGGTATATGAAAAACATGTTTTTCAATGGCAAAAATCAATGAATATTGTAAATGCACAAACAGTAATATCTCCACATTGCACGGTGCAATTCTGAAATTTTTTGCTTTTTCCTGCTAATCCTAGCATGATAAAGAAGATTCAAAGAGAGTGAGATGCCAGCTCCTTTCATTCAGTCAGTAGCTTCAAACATTTCTGGTATATGAAAAACATGTTTTTCAATGGCAAAAATCAATGAATATTGTAAATGCACAAACAGTAATATCTCCACATTGCACGGTGCAATTCTGAAATTTTTAGCTTTTTCCTGTTAATCCTAGCATGATAAAGAAGATTCAAAGAGAGTGAGATGCCAGCTCCTTTCATTCAGTCAGTAGCTTCAAACATTTCTGGTATATGAAAAACATGTTTTTCAATGGCAAAAATCAATGAATATTGTAAATGCACAAACAGTAATATCTCCACATTGCAAGGTGCAATTCTGAAATTTTTTGCTTTTTCCTGCTAATCCTAGCATGATAAAGAAGATTCAAAGAGAGTGAGATGCCAGCTCCTTTCATTCAGTCAGTAGCTTCAAACATTTCTGGACGTTTTTCAATGGCAAAAATCAATGAATATTGTAAATGCACAAACAGTAATATCTCCACATTGCACGGTGCAATTCTGAAATTTTTAGCTTTTTCCTGTTAATCCTAGCATGATAAAGAAGATTCAAAGAGAGTGAGATGCCAGCTCCTTTCATTCAGTCAGTAGCTTCAAACATTTCTGGTATATGAAAAACATGTTTTTCAATGGCAAAAATCAATGAATATTGTAAATGCACAAACAGTAATATCTCCACATTGCACGGTGCAATTCTGAAATTTTTTGCTTTTTCCTGCTAATCCTAGCATGATAAAGAAGATTCAAAGAGAGTGAGATGCCAGCTCCTTTCATTCAGTCAGTAGCTTCAAACATTTCTGGTATATGAAAAACATGTTTTTCAATGGCAAAAATCAATGAATATTGTAAATGCACAAACAGTAATATCTCCACATTGCACGGTGCAATTCTGAAATTTTTAGCTTTTTCCTGTTAATCCTAGCATGATAAAGAAGATTCAAAGAGAGTGAGATGCCAGCTCCTTTCATTCAGTCAGTAGCTTCAAACATTTCTGGTATATGAAAAACATGTTTTTCAATGGCAAAAATCAATGAATATTGTAAATGCACAAACAGTAATATCTCCACATTGCACGGTGCAATTCTGAAATTTTTAGCTTTTTCCTGTTAATCCTAGCATGATAAAGAAGATTCAAAGAGAGTGAGATGCCAGCTCCTTTCATTCAGTCAGTAGCTTCAAACATTTCTGGACGTTTTTCAATGGCAAAAATCAATGAATATTGTAAATGCACAAACAGTAATATCTCCACATTGCACGGTGCAATTCTGAAATTTTTTGCTTTTTCCTGCTAATCCTAGCATGATAAAGAAGATTCAAAGAGAGTGAGATGCCAGCTCCTTTCATTCAGTCAGTAGCTTCAAACATTTCTGGTATATGAAAAACATGTTTTTCAATGGCAAAAATCAATGAATATTGTAAATGCACAAACAGTAATATCTCCACATTGCACGGTGCAATTCTGAAATTTTTAGCTTTTTCCTGTTAATCCTAGCATGATAAAGAAGATTCAAAGAGAGTGAGATGCCAGCTCCTTTCATTCAGTCAGTAGCTTCAAACATTTCTGGTATATGAAAAACATGTTTTTCAATGGCAAAAATCAATGAATATTGTAAATGCACAAACAGTAATATCTCCACATTGCACGGTGCAATTCTGAAATTTTTAGCTTTTTCCTGCTAATCCTAGCATGATAAAGAAGATTCAAAGAGAGTGAGATGCCAGCTCCTTTCATTCAGTCAGTAGCTTCAAACATTTCTGGGTAAATGAACGTTTTTCAATGGCAAAAATCAATGAATATTGTAAATGCACAAACAGTAATATCTCCACATTGCACGGTGCAATTCTGAAATTTTTTGCTTTTTCCTGCTAATCCTAGCATGATAAAGAAGATTCAAAGAGAGTGAGATGCCAGCTCCTTTCATTCAGTCAGTAGCTTCAAACATTTCTGGACGTTTTTCAATGGCAAAAATCAATGAATATTGTAAATGCACAAACAGTAATATCTCCACATTGCAAGGTGCAATTCTGAAATTTTTTGCTTTTTCCTGTTAATCCTAGCATGATAAAGAAGATTCAAAGAGAGTGAGATGCCAGCTCCTTTCATTCAGTCAGTAGCTTCAAACATTTCTGGTATATGAAAAACATGTTTTTCAATGGCAAAAATCAATGAATATTGTAAATGCACAAACAGTAATATCTCCACATTGCAAGGTGCAATTCTGAAATTTTTAGCTTTTTCCTGCTAATCCTAGCATGATAAAGAAGATTCAAAGAGAGTGAGATGCCAGCTCCTTTCATTCAGTCAGTAGCTTCAAACATTTCTGGTATATGAAAAACATGTTTTTCAATGGCAAAAATCAATGAATATTGTAAATGCACAAACAGTAATATCTCCACATTGCACGGTGCAATTCTGAAATTTTTAGCTTTTTCCTGCTAATCCTAGCATGATAAAGAAGATTCAAAGAGAGTGAGATGCCAGCTCCTTTCATTCAGTCAGTAGCTTCAAACATTTCTGGTATATGAAAAACATGTTTTTCAATGGCAAAAATCAATGAATATTGTAAATGCACAAACAGTAATATCTCCACATTGCAAGGTGCAATTCTGAAATTTTTTGCTTTTTCCTGTTAATCCTAGCATGATAAAGAAGATTCAAAGAGAGTGAGATGCCAGCTCCTTTCATTCAGTCAGTAGCTTCAAACATTTCTGGTATATGAAAAACATGTTTTTCAATGGCAAAAATCAATGAATATTGTAAATGCACAAACAGTAATATCTCCACATTGCAAGGTGCAATTCTGAAATTTTTAGCTTTTTCCTGCTAATCCTAGCATGATAAAGAAGATTCAAAGAGAGTGAGATGCCAGCTCCTTTCATTCAGTCAGTAGCTTCAAACATTTCTGGACGTTTTTCAATGGCAAAAATCAATGAATATTGTAAATGCACAAACAGTAATATCTCCACATTGCACGGTGCAATTCTGAAATTTTTAGCTTTTTCCTGCTAATCCTAGCATGATAAAGAAGATTCAAAGAGAGTGAGATGCCAGCTCCTTTCATTCAGTCAGTAGCTTCAAACATTTCTGGTATATGAAAAACATGTTTTTCAATGGCAAAAATCAATGAATATTGTAAATGCACAAACAGTAATATCTCCACATTGCAAGGTGCAATTCTGAAATTTTTTGCTTTTTCCTGTTAATCCTAGCATGATAAAGAAGATTCAAAGAGAGTGAGATGCCAGCTCCTTTCATTCAGTCAGTAGCTTCAAACATTTCTGGTATATGAAAAACATGTTTTTCAATGGCAAAAATCAATGAATATTGTAAATGCACAAACAGTAATATCTCCACATTGCAAGGTGCAATTCTGAAATTTTTAGCTTTTTCCTGCTAATCCTAGCATGATAAAGAAGATTCAAAGAGAGTGAGATGCCAGCTCCTTTCATTCAGTCAGTAGCTTCAAACATTTCTGGTATATGAAAAACATGTTTTTCAATGGCAAAAATCAATGAATATTGTAAATGCACAAACAGTAATATCTCCACATTGCACGGTGCAATTCTGAAATTTTTAGCTTTTTCCTGCTAATCCTAGCATGATAAAGAAGATTCAAAGAGAGTGAGATGCCAGCTCCTTTCATTCAGTCAGTAGCTTCAAACATTTCTGGTATATGAAAAACATGTTTTTCAATGGCAAAAATCAATGAATATTGTAAATGCACAAACAGTAATATCTCCACATTGCAAGGTGCAATTCTGAAATTTTTAGCTTTTTCCTGCTAATCCTAGCATGATAAAGAAGATTCAAAGAGAGTGAGATGCCAGCTCCTTTCATTCAGTCAGTAGCTTCAAACATTTCTGGACGTTTTTCAATGGCAAAAATCAATGAATATTGTAAATGCACAAACAGCAATATCTCCACATTGCAAGGTGCAATTCTGAAATTTTTTGCTTTTTCCTGCTAATCCTAGCATGATAAAGAAGATTCAAAGAGAGTGAGATGCCAGCTCCTTTCATTCAGTCAGTAGCTTCAAACATTTCTGGTATATGAAAAACATGTTTTTCAATGGCAAAAATCAATGAATATTGTAAATGCACAAACAGTAATATCTCCACATTGCACGGTGCAATTCTGAAATTTTTAGCTTTTTCCTGTTAATCCTAGCATGATAAAGAAGATTCAAAGAGAGTGAGATGCCAGCTCCTTTCATTCAGTCAGTAGCTTCAAACATTTCTGGTATATGAAAAACATGTTTTTCAATGGCAAAAATCAATGAATATTGTAAATGCACAAACAGTAATATCTCCACATTGCACGGTGCAATTCTGAAATTTTTAGCTTTTTCCTGCTAATCCTAGCATGATAAAGAAGATTCAAAGAGAGTGAGATGCCAGCTCCTTTCATTCAGTCAGTAGCTTCAAACATTTCTGGACGTTTTTCAATGGCAAAAATCAATGAATATTGTAAATGCACAAACAGTAATATCTCCACATTGCACGGTGCAATTCTGAAATTTTTTGCTTTTTCCTGCTAATCCTAGCATGATAAAGAAGATTCAAAGAGAGTGAGATGCCAGCTCCTTTCATTCAGTCAGTAGCTTCAAACATTTCTGGTATATGAAAAACTGTTTTTCAATGGCAAAAATCAATGAATATTGTAAATGCACAAACAGTAATATCTCCACATTGCACGGTGCAATTCTGAAATTTTTAGCTTTTTCCTGTTAATCCTAGCATGATAAAGAAGATTCAAAGAGAGTGAGATGCCAGCTCCTTTCATTCAGTCAGTAGCTTCAAACATTTCTGGACGTTTTTCAATGGCAAAAATCAATGAATATTGTAAATGCACAAACAGTAATATCTCCACATTGCACGGTGCAATTCTGAAATTTTTTGCTTTTTCCTGCTAATCCTAGCATGATAAAGAAGATTCAAAGAGAGTGAGATGCCAGCTCCTTTCATTCAGTCAGTAGCTTCAAACATTTCTGGTATATGAAAAACATGTTTTTCAATGGCAAAAATCAATGAATATTGTAAATGCACAAACAGTAATATCTCCACATTGCACGGTGCAATTCTGAAATTTTTAGCTTTTTCCTGTTAATCCTAGCATGATAAAGAAGATTCAAAGAGAGTGAGATGCCAGCTCCTTTCATTCAGTCAGTAGCTTCAAACATTTCTGGTATATGAAAAACATGTTTTTCAATGGCAAAAATCAATGAATATTGTAAATGCACAAACAGTAATATCTCCACATTGCACGGTGCAATTCTGAAATTTTTAGCTTTTTCCTGCTAATCCTAGCATGATAAAGAAGATTCAAAGAGAGTGAGATGCCAGCTCCTTTCATTCAGTCAGTAGCTTCAAACATTTCTGGTATATGAAAAACATGTTTTTCAATGGCAAAAATCAATGAATATTGTAAATGCACAAACAGTAATATCTCCACATTGCACGGTGCAATTCTGAAATTTTTAGCTTTTCCTGCTAATCCTAGCATGATAAAGAAGATTCAAAGAGAGTGAGATGCCAGCTCCTTTCATTCAGTCAGTAGCTTCAAACATTTCTGGACGTTTTTCAATGGCAAAAATCAATGAATATTGTAAATGCACAAACAGTAATATCTCCACATTGCACGGTGCAATTCTGAAATTTTTTGCTTTTTCCTGCTAATCCTAGCATGATAAAGAAGATTCAAAGAGAGTGAGATGCCAGCTCCTTTCATTCAGTCAGTAGCTTCAAACATTTCTGGACGTTTTTCAATGGCAAAAATCAATGAATATTGTAAATGCACAAACAGTAATATCTCCACATTGCAAGGTGCAATTCTGAAATTTTTTGCTTTTTCCTGTTAATCCTAGCATGATAAAGAAGATTCAAAGAGAGTGAGATGCCAGCTCCTTTCATTCAGTCAGTAGCTTCA
>NW_027366654.1:0-68340 GCF_046119375.1 Phyllobates terribilis | reverse complement strand
AAACATGTTTTTCAATGGCAAAAATCAATGAATATTGTAAAATGCACAAACAGTAATATCTCCACATTGCACGGTGCAATTCTGAAATTTTTAGCTTTTTCCTGTTAATCCTAGCATGATAAAGAAGATTCAAAGAGAGTGAGATGCCAGCTCCTTTCATTCAGTCAGTAGCTTCAAACATTTCTGGTATATGAAAAACATGTTTTTCAATGGCAAAAATCAATGAATATTGTAAATGCACAAACAGTAATATCTCCACATTGCAAGGTGCAATTCTGAAATTTTTTGCTTTTTCCTGCTAATCCTAGCATGATAAAGAAGATTCAAAGAGAGTGAGATGCCAGCTCCTTTCATTCAGTCAGTAGCTTCAAACATTTCTGGTATATGAAAAACATGTTTTTCAATGGCAAAAATCAATGAATATTGTAAATGCACAAACAGTAATATCTCCACATTGCACGGTGCAATTCTGAAATTTTTAGCTTTTTCCTGTTAATCCTAGCATGATAAAGAAGATTCAAAGAGAGTGAGATGCCAGCTCCTTTCATTCAGTCAGTAGCTTCAAACATTTCTGGTATATGAAAAACATGTTTTTCAATGGCAAAAATCAATGAATATTGTAAATGCACAAACAGTAATATCTCCACATTGCAAGGTGCAATTCTGAAATTTTTTGCTTTTTCCTGCTAATCCTAGCATGATAAAGAAGATTCAAAGAGAGTGAGATGCCAGCTCCTTTCATTCAGTCAGTAGCTTCAAACATTTCTGGTATATGAAAAACATGTTTTTCAATGGCAAAAATCAATGAATATTGTAAATGCACAAACAGTAATATCTCCACATTGCACGGTGCAATTCTGAAATTTTTAGCTTTTTCCTGTTAATCCTAGCATGATAAAGAAGATTCAAAGAGAGTGAGATGCCAGCTCCTTTCATTCAGTCAGTAGCTTCAAACATTTCTGGTATATGAAAAACATGTTTTTCAATGGCAAAAATCAATGAATATTGTAAATGCACAAACAGTAATATCTCCACATTGCAAGGTGCAATTCTGAAATTTTTTGCTTTTTCCTGCTAATCCTAGCATGATAAAGAAGATTCAAAGAGAGTGAGATGCCAGCTCCTTTCATTCAGTCAGTAGCTTCAAACATTTCTGGTATATGAAAAACATGTTTTTCAATGGCAAAAATCAATGAATATTGTAAATGCACAAACAGTAATATCTCCACATTGCACGGTGCAATTCTGAAATTTTTAGCTTTTTCCTGTTAATCCTAGCATGATAAAGAAGATTCAAAGAGAGTGAGATGCCAGCTCCTTTCATTCAGTCAGTAGCTTCAAACATTTCTGGTATATGAAAAACGTTTTTCAATGGCAAAAATCAATGAATATTGTAAATGCACAAACAGTAATATCTCCACATTGCAAGGTGCAATTCTGAAATTTTTTGCTTTTTCCTGTTAATCCTAGCATGATAAAGAAGATTCAAAGAGAGTGAGATGCCAGCTCCTTTCATTCAGTCAGTAGCTTCAAACATTTCTGGTATATGAAAAACATGTTTTTCAATGGCAAAAATCAATGAATATTGTAAATGCACAAACAGTAATATCTCCACATTGCAAGGTGCAATTCTGAAATTTTTTGCTTTTTCCTGCTAATCCTAGCATGATAAAGAAGATTCAAAGAGAGTGAGATGCCAGCTCCTTTCATTCAGTCAGTAGCTTCAAACATTTCTGGTATATGAAAAACATGTTTTTCAATGGCAAAAATCAATGAATATTGTAAATGCACAAACAGTAATATCTCAACATTGCACGGTGCAATTCTGAAATTTTTAGCTTTTTCCTGTTAATCCTAGCATGATAAAGAAGATTCAAAGAGAGTGAGATGCCAGCTCCTTTCATTCAGTCAGTAGCTTCAAACATTTCTGGTATATGAAAAACATGTTTTTCAATGGCAAAAATCAATGAATATTGTAAATGCACAAACAGTAATATCTCCACATTGCAAGGTGCAATTCTGAAATTTTTTGCTTTTTCCTGCTAATCCTAGCATGATAAAGAAGATTCAAAGAGAGTGAGATGCCAGCTCCTTTCATTCAGTCAGTAGCTTCAAACATTTCTGGTATATGAAAAACATGTTTTTCAATGGCAAAAATCAATGAATATTGTAAATGCACAAACAGTAATATCTCCACATTGCACGGTGCAATTCTGAAATTTTTAGCTTTTTCCTGTTAATCCTAGCATGATAAAGAAGATTCAAAGAGAGTGAGATGCCAGCTCCTTTCATTCAGTCAGTAGCTTCAAACATTTCTGGTATATGAAAAACATGTTTTTCAATGGCAAAAATCAATGAATATTGTAAATGCACAAACAGTAATATCTCCACATTGCAAGGTGCAATTCTGAAATTTTTTGCTTTTTCCTGCTAATCCTAGCATGATAAAGAAGATTCAAAGAGAGTGAGATGCCAGCTCCTTTCATTCAGTCAGTAGCTTCAAACATTTCTGGTATATGAAAAACATGTTTTTCAATGGCAAAAATCAATGAATATTGTAAATGCACAAACAGTAATATCTCAACATTGCACGGTGCAATTCTGAAATTTTTAGCTTTTTCCTGTTAATCCTAGCATGATAAAGAAGATTCAAAGAGAGTGAGATGCCAGCTCCTTTCATTCAGTCAGTAGCTTCAAACATTTCTGGTATATGAAAAACATGTTTTTCAATGGCAAAAATCAATGAATATTGTAAATGCACAAACAGTAATATCTCCACATTGCAAGGTGCAATTCTGAAATTTTTTGCTTTTTCCTGCTAATCCTAGCATGATAAAGAAGATTCAAAGAGAGTGAGATGCCAGCTCCTTTCATTCAGTCAGTAGCTTCAAACATTTCTGGTATATGAAAAACATGTTTTTCAATGGCAAAAATCAATGAATATTGTAAATGCACAAACAGTAATATCTCCACATTGCACGGTGCAATTCTGAAATTTTTAGCTTTTTCCTGTTAATCCTAGCATGATAAAGAAGATTCAAAGAGAGTGAGATGCCAGCTCCTTTCATTCAGTCAGTAGCTTCAAACATTTCTGGTATATGAAAAACATGTTTTTCAATGGCAAAAATCAATGAATATTGTAAATGCACAAACAGTAATATCTCCACATTGCAAGGTGCAATTCTGAAATTTTTTGCTTTTTCCTGCTAATCCTAGCATGATAAAGAAGATTCAAAGAGAGTGAGATGCCAGCTCCTTTCATTCAGTCAGTAGCTTCAAACATTTCTGGTATATGAAAAACATGTTTTTCAATGGCAAAAATCAATGAATATTGTAAATGCACAAACAGTAATATCTCCACATTGCACGGTGCAATTCTGAAATTTTTAGCTTTTTCCTGTTAATCCTAGCATGATAAAGAAGATTCAAAGAGAGTGAGATGCCAGCTCCTTTCATTCAGTCAGTAGCTTCAAACATTTCTGGTATATGAAAAACATGTTTTTCAATGGCAAAAATCAATGAATATTGTAAATGCACAAACAGTAATATCTCCACATTGCAAGGTGCAATTCTGAAATTTTTTGCTTTTTCCTGCTAATCCTAGCATGATAAAGAAGATTCAAAGAGAGTGAGATGCCAGCTCCTTTCATTCAGTCAGTAGCTTCAAACATTTCTGGTATATGAAAAACATGTTTTTCAATGGCAAAAATCAATGAATATTGTAAATGCACAAACAGTAATATCTCCACATTGCACGGTGCAATTCTGAAATTTTTAGCTTTTTCCTGTTAATCCTAGCATGATAAAGAAGATTCAAAGAGAGTGAGATGCCAGCTCCTTTCATTCAGTCAGTAGCTTCAAACATTTCTGGTATATGAAAAACATGTTTTTCAATGGCAAAAATCAATGAATATTGTAAATGCACAAACAGTAATATCTCCACATTGCAAGGTGCAATTCTGAAATTTTTTGCTTTTTCCTGCTAATCCTAGCATGATAAAGAAGATTCAAAGAGAGTGAGATGCCAGCTCCTTTCATTCAGTCAGTAGCTTCAAACATTTCTGGTATATGAAAAACATGTTTTTCAATGGCAAAAATCAATGAATATTGTAAATGCACAAACAGTAATATCTCAACATTGCACGGTGCAATTCTGAAATTTTTAGCTTTTTCCTGTTAATCCTAGCATGATAAAGAAGATTCAAAGAGAGTGAGATGCCAGCTCCTTTCATTCAGTCAGTAGCTTCAAACATTTCTGGTATATGAAAAACGTTTTTCAATGGCAAAAATCAATGAATATTGTAAATGCACAAACAGTAATATCTCCACATTGCAAGGTGCAATTCTGAAATTTTTTGCTTTTTCCTGTTAATCCTAGCATGATAAAGAAGATTCAAAGAGAGTGAGATGCCAGCTCCTTTCATTCAGTCAGTAGCTTCAAACATTTCTGGTATATGAAAAACATGTTTTTCAATGGCAAAAATCAATGAATATTGTAAATGCACAAACAGTAATATCTCCACATTGCAAGGTGCAATTCTGAAATTTTTTGCTTTTTCCTGCTAATCCTAGCATGATAAAGAAGATTCAAAGAGAGTGAGATGCCAGCTCCTTTCATTCAGTCAGTAGCTTCAAACATTTCTGGTATATGAAAAACATGTTTTTCAATGGCAAAAATCAATGAATATTGTAAATGCACAAACAGTAATATCTCCACATTGCACGGTGCAATTCTGAAATTTTTAGCTTTTTCCTGTTAATCCTAGCATGATAAAGAAGATTCAAAGAGAGTGAGATGCCAGCTCCTTTCATTCAGTCAGTAGCTTCAAACATTTCTGGTATATGAAAAACATGTTTTTCAATGGCAAAAATCAATGAATATTGTAAATGCACAAACAGTAATATCTCCACATTGCAAGGTGCAATTCTGAAATTTTTTGCTTTTTCCTGCTAATCCTAGCATGATAAAGAAGATTCAAAGAGAGTGAGATGCCAGCTCCTTTCATTCAGTCAGTAGCTTCAAACATTTCTGGTATATGAAAAACATGTTTTTCAATGGCAAAAATCAATGAATATTGTAAATGCACAAACAGTAATATCTCCACATTGCACGGTGCAATTCTGAAATTTTTAGCTTTTTCCTGTTAATCCTAGCATGATAAAGAAGATTCAAAGAGAGTGAGATGCCAGCTCCTTTCATTCAGTCAGTAGCTTCAAACATTTCTGGTATATGAAAAACATGTTTTTCAATGGCAAAAATCAATGAATATTGTAAATGCACAAACAGTAATATCTCCACATTGCAAGGTGCAATTCTGAAATTCTTTGCTTTTTCCTGTTAATCCTAGCATGATAAAGAAGATTCAAAGAGAGTGAGATGCCAGCTCCTTTCATTCAGTCAGTAGCTTCAAACATTTCTGGTATATGAAAAACATGTTTTTCAATGGCAAAAATCAATGAATATTGTAAATGCACAAACAGTAATATCTCCACATTGCAAGGTGCAATTCTGAAATTTTTTGCTTTTTCCTGCTAATCCTAGCATGATAAAGAAGATTCAAAGAGAGTGAGATGCCAGCTCCTTTCATTCAGTCAGTAGCTTCAAACATTTCTGGTATATGAAAAACATGTTTTTCAATGGCAAAAATCAATGAATATTGTAAATGCACAAACAGTAATATCTCCACATTGCACGGTGCAATTCTGAAATTTTTAGCTTTTTCCTGTTAATCCTAGCATGATAAAGAAGATTCAAAGAGAGTGAGATGCCAGCTCCTTTCATTCAGTCAGTAGCTTCAAACATTTCTGGTATATGAAAAACATGTTTTTCAATGGCAAAAATCAATGAATATTGTAAATGCACAAACAGTAATATCTCCACATTGCAAGGTGCAATTCTGAAATTTTTTGCTTTTTCTCCTAATCCTAGCATGATAAAGAAGATTCAAAGAGAGTGAGATGCCAGCTCCTTTCATTCAGTCAGTAGCTTCAAACATTTCTGGTATATGAAAAACATGTTTTTCAATGGCAAAAATCAATGAATATTGTAAATGCACAAACAGTAATATCTCCACATTGCAAGGTGCAATTCTGAAATTTTTTGCTTTTTCCTGCTAATCCTAGCAGGATAAAGAAGATTCAAAGAGAGTGAGATGCCAGCTCCTTTCATTCAGTCAGTAGCTTCAAACATTTCTGGTATATGAAAAACATGTTTTTCAATGGCAAAAATCAATGAATATTGTAAATGCACAAACAGTAATATCTCCACATTGCAAGGTGCAATTCTGAAATTTTTTGCTTTTTCCTGCTAATCCTAGCATGATAAAGAAGATTCAAAGAGAGTGAGATGCCAGCTCCTTTCATTCAGTCAGTAGCTTCAAACATTTCTGGTATATGAAAAACATGTTTTTCAATGGCAAAAATCAATGAATATTGTAAATGCACAAACAGTAATATCTCCACATTGCACGGTGCAATTCTGAAATTTTTAGCTTTTTCCTGTTAATCCTAGCATGATAAAGAAGATTCAAAGAGAGTGAGATGCCAGCTCCTTTCATTCAGTCAGTAGCTTCAAACATTTCTGGTATATGAAAAACATGTTTCTCAATGGCAAAAATCAATGAATATTGTAAATGCACAAACAGTAATATCTCCACATTGCAAGGTGCAATTCTGAAATTTTTTGCTTTTTCCTGCTAATCCTAGCATGATAAAGAAGATTCAAAGAGAGTGAGATGCCAGCTCCTTTCATTCAGTCAGTAGCTTCAAACATTTCTGGTATATGAAAAACATGTTTTTCAATGGCAAAAATCAATGAATATTGTAAATGCACAAACAGTAATATCTCCACATTGCACGGTGCAATTCTGAAATTTTTAGCTTTTTCCTGTTAATCCTAGCATGATAAAGAAGATTCAAAGAGAGTGAGATGCCAGCTCCTTTCATTCAGTCAGTAGCTTCAAACATTTCTGGTATATGAAAAACATGTTTTTCAATGGCAAAAATCAATGAATATTGTAAATGCACAAACAGTAATATCTCCACATTGCAAGGTGCAATTCTGAAATTTTTTGCTTTTCCTGTTAATCCTAGCATGATAAAGAAGATTCAAAGAGAGTGAGATGCCAGCTCCTTTCATTCAGTCAGTAGCTTCAAACATTTCTGGTATATGAAAAACATGTTTTTCAATGGCAAAAATCAATGAATATTGTAAATGCACAAACAGTAATATCTCCACATTGCAAGGTGCAATTCTGAAATTTTTTGCTTTTTCCTGCTAATCCTAGCATGATAAAGAAGATTCAAAGAGAGTGAGATGCCAGCTCCTTTCATTCAGTCAGTAGCTTCAAACATTTCTGGTATATGAAAAACATGTTTTTCAATGGCAAAAATCAATGAATATTGTAAATGCACAAACAGTAATATCTCCACATTGCACGGTGCAATTCTGAAATTTTTAGCTTTTTCCTGTTAATCCTAGCATGATAAAGAAGATTCAAAGAGAGTGAGATGCCAGCTCCTTTCATTCAGTCAGTAGCTTCAAACATTTCTGGTATATGAAAAACATGTTTTTCCATGGCAAAAATCAATGAATATTGTAAATGCACAAACAGTAATATCTCCACATTGCAAGGTGCAATTCTGAAATTCTTTGCTTTTTCCTGTTAATCCTAGCATGATAAAGAAGATTCAAAGAGAGTGAGATGCCAGCTCCTTTCATTCAGTCAGTAGCTTCAAACATTTCTGGTATATGAAAAACATGTTTTTCAATGGCAAAAATCAATGAATATTGTAAATGCACAAACAGTAATATCTCCACATTGCAAGGTGCAATTCTGAAATTTTTTGCTTTTTCCTGCTAATCCTAGCATGATAAAGAAGATTCAAAGAGAGTGAGATGCCAGCTCCTTTCAGTCAGTAGCTTCAAACATTTCTGGTATATGAAAAACATGTTTTTCAATGGCAAAAATCAATGAATATTGTAAATGCACAAACAGTAATATCTCCACATTGCACGGTGCAATTCTGAAATTTTTAGCTTTTTCCTGTTAATCCTAGCATGATAAAGAAGATTCAAAGAGAGTGAGATGCCAGCTCCTTTCATTCAGTCAGTAGCTTCAAACATTTCTGGTATATGAAAAACATGTTTTTCAATGGCAAAAATCAATGAATATTGTAAATGCACAAACAGTAATATCTCCACATTGCAAGGTGCAATTCTGAAATTTTTTGCTTTTTCCTGCTAATCCTAGCATGATAAAGAAGATTCAAAGAGAGTGAGATGCCAGCTCCTTTCATTCAGTCAGTAGCTTCAAACATTTCTGGTATATGAAAAACATGTTTTTCAATGGCAAAAATCAATGAATATTGTAAATGCACAAACAGTAATATCTCCACATTGCACGGTGCAATTCTGAAATTTTTAGCTTTTTCCTGTTAATCCTAGCATGATAAAGAAGATTCAAAGAGAGTGAGATGCCAGCTCCTTTCATTCAGTCAGTAGCTTCAAACATTTCTGGTATATGAAAAACATGTTTTTCAATGGCAAAAATCAATGAATATTGTAAATGCACAAACAGTAATATCTCCACATTGCAAGGTGCAATTCTGAAATTTTTTGCTTTTTCCTGTTAATCCTAGCATGATAAAGAAGATTCAAAGAGAGTGAGATGCCAGCTCCTTTCATTCAGTCAGTAGCTTCAAACATTTCTGGTATATGAAAAACATGTTTTTCAATGGCAAAAATCAATGAATATTGTAAATGCACAAACAGAAATATCTCCACATTGCAAGGTGCAATTCTGAAATTTTTTGCTTTTTCCTGCTAATCCTAGCATGATAAAGAAGATTCAAAGAGAGTGAGATGCCAGCTCCTTTCATTCAGTCAGTAGCTTCAAACATTTCTGGTATATGAAAAACGTTTTTCAATGGCAAAAATCAATGAATATTGTAAATGCACAAACAGTAATATCTCCACATTGCACGGTGCAATTCTGAAATTTTTAGCTTTTTCCTGTCAATCCTAGCATGATAAAGAAGATTCAAAGAGAGTGAGATGCCAGCTCCTTTCATTCAGTCAGTAGCTTCAAACATTTCTGGTATATGAAAAACATGTTTTTCAATGGCAAAAATCAATGAATATTGTAAATGCACAAACAGTAATATCTCCACATTGCAAGGTGCAATTCTGAAATTCTTTGCTTTTTCCTGTTAATCCTAGCATGATAAAGAAGATTCAAAGAGAGTGAGATGCCAGCTCCTTTCATTCAGTCAGTAGCTTCAAACATTTCTGGTATATGAAAAACATGTTTTTCAATGGCAAAAATCAATGAATATTGTAAATGCACAAACAGTAATATCTCCACATTGCAAGGTGCAATTCTGAAATTTTTTGCTTTTTCCTGCTAATCCTGGCATGATAAAGAAGATTCAAAGAGAGTGAGATGCCAGCTCCTTTCAGTCAGTAGCTTCAAACATTTCTGGTATATGAAAAACATGTTTTTCAATGGCAAAAATCAATGAATATTGTAAATGCACAAACAGTAATATCTCCACATTGCACGGTGCAATTCTGAAATTTTTAGCTTTTTCCTGTTAATCCTAGCATGATAAAGAAGATTCAAAGAGAGTGAGATGCCAGCTCCTTTCATTCAGTCAGTAGCTTCAAACATTTCTGGTATATGAAAAACATGTTTTTCAATGGCAAAAATCAATGAATATTGTAAATGCACAAACAGTAATATCTCCACATTGCAAGGTGCAATTCTGAAATTTTTTGCTTTTTCCTGCTAATCCTAGCATGATAAAGAAGATTCAAAGAGAGTGAGATGCCAGCTCCTTTCATTCAGTCAGTAGCTTCAAACATTTCTGGTATATGAAAAACATGTTTTTCAATGGCAAAAATCAATGAATATTGTAAATGCACAAACAGTAATATCTCCACATTGCACGGTGCAATTCTGAAATTTTTAGCTTTTTCCTGTTAATCCTAGCATGATAAAGAAGATTCAAAGAGAGTGAGATGCCAGCTCCTTTCATTCAGTCAGTAGCTTCAAACATTTCTGGTATATGAAAAACATGTTTTTCAATGGCAAAAATCAATGAATATTGTAAATGCACAAACAGTAATATCTCCACATTGCAAGGTGCAATTCTGAAATTTTTTGCTTTTTCCTGTTAATCCTAGCATGATAAAGAAGATTCAAAGAGAGTGAGATGCCAGCTCCTTTCATTCAGTCAGTAGCTTCAAACATTTCTGGTATATGAAAAACATGTTTTTCAATGGCAAAAATCAATGAATATTGTAAATGCACAAACAGAAATATCTCCACATTGCAAGGTGCAATTCTGAAATTTTTTGCTTTTTCCTGCTAATCCTAGCATGATAAAGAAGATTCAAAGAGAGTGAGATGCCAGCTCCTTTCATTCAGTCAGTAGCTTCAAACATTTCTGGTATATGAAAAACGTTTTTCAATGGCAAAAATCAATGAATATTGTAAATGCACAAACAGTAATATCTCCACATTGCACGGTGCAATTCTGAAATTTTTAGCTTTTTCCTGTCAATCCTAGCATGATAAAGAAGATTCAAAGAGAGTGAGATGCCAGCTCCTTTCATTCAGTCAGTAGCTTCAAACATTTCTGGTATATGAAAAACATGTTTTTCAATGGCAAAAATCAATGAATATTGTAAATGCACAAACAGTAATATCTCCACATTGCAAGGTGCAATTCTGAAATTCTTTGCTTTTTCCTGTTAATCCTAGCATGATAAAGAAGATTCAAAGAGAGTGAGATGCCAGCTCCTTTCATTCAGTCAGTAGCTTCAAACATTTCTGGTATATGAAAAACATGTTTTTCAATGGCAAAAATCAATGAATATTGTAAATGCACAAACAGTAATATCTCCACATTGCAAGGTGCAATTCTGAAATTTTTTGCTTTTTCCTGCTAATCCTGGCATGATAAAGAAGATTCAAAGAGAGTGAGATGCCAGCTCCTTTCAGTCAGTAGCTTCAAACATTTCTGGTATATGAAAAACATGTTTTTCAATGGCAAAAATCAATGAATATTGTAAATGCACAAACAGTAATATCTCCACATTGCACGGTGCAATTCTGAAATTTTTAGCTTTTTCCTGTTAATCCTAGCATGATAAAGAAGATTCAAAGAGAGTGAGATGCCAGCTCCTTTCATTCAGTCAGTAGCTTCAAACATTTCTGGTATATGAAAAACATGTTTTTCAATGGCAAAAATCAATGAATATTGTAAATGCACAAACAGTAATATCTCCACATTGCAAGGTGCAATTCTGAAATTTTTTGCTTTTTCCTGCTAATCCTAGCATGATAAAGAAGATTCAAAGAGAGTGAGATGCCAGCTCCTTTCATTCAGTCAGTAGCTTCAAACATTTCTGGTATATGAAAAACATGTTTTTCAATGGCAAAAATCAATGAATATTGTAAATGCACAAACAGTAATATCTCCACATTGCACGGTGCAATTCTGAAATTTTTAGCTTTTTCCTGTTAATCCTAGCATGATAAAGAAGATTCAAAGAGAGTGAGATGCCAGCTCCTTTCATTCAGTCAGTAGCTTCAAACATTTCTGGTATATGAAAAACATGTTTTTCAATGGCAAAAATCAATGAATATTGTAAATGCACAAACAGTAATATCTCCACATTGCAAGGTGCAATTCTGAAATTTTTTGCTTTTTCCTGTTAATCCTAGCATGATAAAGAAGATTCAAAGAGAGTGAGATGCCAGCTCCTTTCATTCAGTCAGTAGCTTCAAACATTTCTGGTATATGAAAAACATGTTTTTCAATGGCAAAAATCAATGAATATTGTAAATGCACAAACAGTAATATCTCCACATTGCAAGGTGCAATTCTGAAATTTTTTGCTTTTTCCTGCTAATCCTAGCATGATAAAGAAGATTCAAAGAGAGTGAGATGCCAGCTCCTTTCATTCAGTCAGTAGCTTCAAACATTTCTGGTATATGAAAAACATGTTTTTCAATGGCAAAAATCAATGAATATTGTAAATGCACAAACAGTAATATCTCCACATTGCACGGTGCAATTCTGAAATTTTTAGCTTTTTCCTGTTAATCCTAGCATGATAAAGAAGATTCAAAGAGAGTGAGATGCCAGCTCCTTTCATTCAGTCAGTAGCTTCAAACATTTCTGGTATATGAAAAACATGTTTTTCAATGGCAAAAATCAATGAATATTGTAAATGCACAAACAGTAATATCTCCACATTGCAAGGTGCAATTCTGAAATTTTTTGCTTTTTCCTGCTAATCCTAGCATGATAAAGAAGATTCAAAGAGAGTGAGATGCCAGCTCCTTTCATTCAGTCAGTAGCTTCAAACATTTCTGGTATATGAAAAACATGTTTTTCAATGGCAAAAATCAATGAATATTGTAAATGCACAAACTAATATCTCCACATTGCACGGTGCAATGCTGAAATTTTTAGCTTTTTCCTGTTAATCCTAGCATGATAAAGAAGATTCAAAGAGAGTGAGATGCCAGCTCCTTTCATTCAGTCAGTAGCTTCAAACATTTCTGGTATATGAAAAACATGTTTTTCAATGGCAAAAATCAATGAATATTGTAAATGCACAAACAGTAATATCTCCACATTGCAAGGTGCAATTCTGAAATTTTTTGCTTTTTCCTGTTAATCCTAGCATGATAAAGAAGATTCAAAGAGAGTGAGATGCCAGCTCCTTTCATTGTCAGTAGCTTCAAACATTTCTGGTATATGAAAAACATGTTTTTCAATGGCAAAAATCAATGAATATTGTAAATGCACAAACAGTAATATCTCCACATTGCAAGGTGCAATTCTGAAATTTTTTGCTTTTTCCTGCTAATCCTAGCATGATAAAGAAGATTCAAAGAGAGTGAGATGCCAGCTCCTTTCATTCAGTCAGTAGCTTCAAACATTTCTGGTATATGAAAAACATGTTTTTCAATGGCAAAAATCAATGAATATTGTAAATGCACAAACAGTAATATCTCCACATTGCACGGTGCAATTCTGAAATTTTTAGCTTTTTCCTGTTAATCCTAGCATGATAAAGAAGATTCAAAGAGAGTGAGATGCCAGCTCCTTTCATTCAGTCAGTAGCTTCAAACATTTCTGGTATATGAAAAACATGTTTTTCAATGGCAAAAATCAATGAATATTGTAAATGCACAAACAGTAATATCTCCACATTGCAAGGTGCAATACTGAAATTTTTTGCTTTTTCCTGCTAATCCTAGCATGATAAAGAAGATTCAAAGAGAGTGAGATGCCAGCTCCTTTCATTCAGTCAGTAGCTTCAAACATTTCTGGTATATGAAAAACATGTTTTTCAATGGCAAAAATCAATGAATATTGTAAATGCACAAACAGTAATATCTCCACATTGCACGGTGCAATTCTGAAATTTTTAGCTTTTTCCTGT
Source organism: Phyllobates terribilis (assembly GCF_046119375.1). Classification (NCBI taxonomy): domain Eukaryota; kingdom Metazoa; phylum Chordata; class Amphibia; order Anura; family Dendrobatidae; genus Phyllobates; species Phyllobates terribilis. Next base: position 54,875 of record NW_027366654.1, on the reverse strand, counting down.
TAATCCTAGCATGATAAAGAAGATTCAAAGAGAGTGAGATGCCAGCTCCTTTCATTCAGTCAGTAGCTTCAAACATTTCTGGTATATGAAAAACATGTTTTTCAATGGCAAAAATCAATGAATATTGTAAATGCACAAACAGTAATATCTCCACATTGTAAGGTGCAATTCTGAAATTTTTTGCTTTTTCCTGCTAATCCTAGCATGATAAAGAAGATTCAAAGAGAGTGAGATGCCAGCTCCTTTCATTCAGTCAGTAGCTTCAAACATTTCTGGTATATGAAAAACATGTTTTTCAATGGCAAAAATCAATGAATATTGTAAATGCACAAACAGTAATATCTCCACATTGCAAGGTGCAATTCTGAAATTTTTTGCTTTTTCCTGTTAATCCTAGCATGATAAAGAAGATTCAAAGAGAGTGAGATGCCAGCTCCTTTCATTCAGTCAGTAGCTTCAAACATTTCTGGTATATGAAAAACATGTTTTTCAATGGCAAAAATCAATGAATATTGTAAATGCACAAACAGAAATATCTCCACATTGCAAGGTGCAATTCTGAAATTTTTTGCTTTTTCCTGCTAATCCTAGCATGATAAAGAAGATTCAAAGAGAGTGAGATGCCAGCTCCTTTCATTCAGTCAGTAGCTTCAAACATTTCTGGTATATGAAAAACGTTTTTCAATGGCAAAAATCAATGAATATTGTAAATGCACAAACAGTAATATCTCCACATTGCACGGTGCAATTCTGAAATTTTTAGCTTTTTCCTGTTAATCCTAGCATGATAAAGAAGATTCAAAGAGAGTGAGATGCCAGCTCCTTTCATTCAGTCAGTAGCTTCAAACATTTCTGGTATATGAAAAACATGTTTTTCAATGGCAAAAATCAATGAATATTGTAAATGCACAAACAGTAATATCTCCACATTGCAAGGTGCAATTCTGAAATTCTTTGCTTTTTCCTGTTAATCCTAGCATGATAAAGAAGATTCAAAGAGAGTGAGATGCCAGCTCCTTTCATTCAGTCAGTAGCTTCAAACATTTCTGGTATATGAAAAACATGTTTTTCAATGGCAAAAATCAATGAATATTGTAAATGCACAAACAGTAATATCTCCACATTGCAAGGTGCAATTCTGAAATTTTTTGCTTTTTCCTGCTAATCCTGGCATGATAAAGAAGATTCAAAGAGAGTGAGATGCCAGCTCCTTTCAGTCAGTAGCTTCAAACATTTCTGGTATATGAAAAACATGTTTTTCAATGGCAAAAATCAATGAATATTGTAAATGCACAAACAGTAATATCTCCACATTGCACGGTGCAATTCTGAAATTTTTAGCTTTTTCCTGTTAATCCTAGCATGATAAAGAAGATTCAAAGAGAGTGAGATGCCAGCTCCTTTCATTCAGTCAGTAGCTTCAAACATTTCTGGTATATGAAAAACATGTTTTTCAATGGCAAAAATCAATGAATATTGTAAATGCACAAACAGTAATATCTCCACATTGCAAGGTGCAATTCTGAAATTTTTTGCTTTTTCCTGCTAATCCTAGCATGATAAAGAAGATTCAAAGAGAGTGAGATGCCAGCTCCTTTCATTCAGTCAGTAGCTTCAAACATTTCTGGTATATGAAAAACATGTTTTTCAATGGCAAAAATCAATGAATATTGTAAATGCACAAACAGTAATATCTCCACATTGCACGGTGCAATTCTGAAATTTTTAGCTTTTTCCTGTTAATCCTAGCATGATAAAGAAGATTCAAAGAGAGTGAGATGCCAGCTCCTTTCATTCAGTCAGTAGCTTCAAACATTTCTGGTATATGAAAAACATGTTTTTCAATGGCAAAAATCAATGAATATTGTAAATGCACAAACAGTAATATCTCCACATTGCAAGGTGCAATTCTGAAATTTTTTGCTTTTTCCTGTTAATCCTAGCATGATAAAGAAGATTCAAAGAGAGTGAGATGCCAGCTCCTTTCATTCAGTCAGTAGCTTCAAACATTTCTGGTATATGAAAAACATGTTTTTCAATGGCAAAAATCAATGAATATTGTAAATGCACAAACAGTAATATCTCCACATTGCAAGGTGCAATTCTGAAATTTTTTGCTTTTTCCTGCTAATCCTAGCATGATAAAGAAGATTCAAAGAGAGTGAGATGCCAGCTCCTTTCATTCAGTCAGTAGCTTCAAACATTTCTGGTATATGAAAAACATGTTTTTCAATGGCAAAAATCAATGAATATTGTAAATGCACAAACAGTAATATCTCCACATTGCACGGTGCAATTCTGAAATTTTTAGCTTTTTCCTGTTAATCCTAGCATGATAAAGAAGATTCAAAGAGAGTGAGATGCCAGCTCCTTTCATTCAGTCAGTAGCTTCAAACATTTCTGGTATATGAAAAACATGTTTTTCAATATCAAAAATCAATGAATATTGTAAATGCACAAACAGTAATATCTCCACATTGCAAGGTGCAATTCTGAAATTTTTTGCTTTTTCCTGCTAATCCTAGCATGATAAAGAAGATTCAAAGAGAGTGAGATGCCAGCTCCTTTCATTCAGTCAGTAGCTTCAAACATTTCTGGTATATGAAAAACATGTTTTTCAATGGCAAAAATCAATGAATATTGTAAATGCACAAACTAATATCTCCACATTGCACGGTGCAATGCTGAAATTTTTAGCTTTTTCCTGTTAATCCTAGCATGATAAAGAAGATTCAAAGAGAGTGAGATGCCAGCTCCTTTCATTCAGTCAGTAGCTTCAAACATTTCTGGTATATGAAAAACATGTTTTTCAATGGCAAAAATCAATGAATATTGTAAATGCACAAACAGTAATATCTCCACATTGCAAGGTGCAATTCTGAAATTTTTTGCTTTTTCCTGTTAATCCTAGCATGATAAAGAAGATTCAAAGAGAGTGAGATGCCAGCTCCTTTCATTGTCAGTAGCTTCAAACATTTCTGGTATATGAAAAACATGTTTTTCAATGGCAAAAATCAATGAATATTGTAAATGCACAAACAGTAATATCTCCACATTGCAAGGTGCAATTCTGAAATTTTTTGCTTTTTCCTGCTAATCCTAGCATGATAAAGAAGATTCAAAGAGAGTGAGATGCCAGCTCCTTTCATTCAGTCAGTAGCTTCAAACATTTCTGGTATATGAAAAACATGTTTTTCAATGGCAAAAATCAATGAATATTGTAAATGCACAAACAGTAATATCTCCACATTGCACGGTGCAATTCTGAAATTTTTAGCTTTTTCCTGTTAATCCTAGCATGATAAAGAAGATTCAAAGAGAGTGAGATGCCAGCTCCTTTCATTCAGTCAGTAGCTTCAAACATTTCTGGTATATGAAAAACATGTTTTTCAATGGCAAAAATCAATGAATATTGTAAATGCACAAACAGTAATATCTCCACATTGCAAGGTGCAATTCTGAAATTTTTTGCTTTTTCCTGCTAATCCTAGCATGATAAAGAAGATTCAAAGAGAGTGAGATGCCAGCTCCTTTCATTCAGTCAGTAGCTTCAAACATTTCTGGTATATGAAAAACATGTTTTTCAATGGCAAAAATCAATGAATATTGTAAATGCACAAACAGTAATATCTCCACATTGCACGGTGCAATTCTGAAATTTTTAGCTTTTTCCTGTTAATCCTAGCATGATAAAGAAGATTCAAAGAGAGTGAGATGCCAGCTCCTTTCATTCAGTCAGTAGCTTCAAACATTTCTGGTATATGAAAAACATGTTTTTCAATGGCAAAAATCAATGAATATTGTAAATGCACAAACAGTAATATCTCCACATTGTAAGGTGCAATTCTGAAATTTTTTGCTTTTTCCTGCTAATCCTAGCATGATAAAGAAGATTCAAAGAGAGTGAGATGCCAGCTCCTTTCATTCAGTCAGTAGCTTCAAACATTTCTGGTATATGAAAAACATGTTTTTCAATGGCAAAAATCAATGAATATTGTAAATGCACAAACAGTAATATCTCCACATTGCACGGTGCAATTCTGAAATTTTTAGCTTTTTCCTGTTAATCCTAGCATGATAAAGAAGATTCAAAGAGAGTGAGATGCCAGCTCCTTTCATTCAGTCAGTATCTTCAAACATTTCTGGTATATGAAAAACATGTTTTTCAATGGCAAAAATCAATGAATATTGTAAATGCACAAACAGTAATATCTCCACATTGCAAGGTGCAATTCTGAAATTTTTTGCTTTTTCCTGCTAATCCTAGCATGATAAAGAAGATTCAAAGAGAGTGAGATGCCAGCTCCTTTCATTCAGTCAGTAGCTTCAAACATTTCTGGTATATGAAAAACATGTTTTTCAATGGCAAAAATCAATGAATATTGTAAATGCACAAACAGTAATATCTCCACATTGCACGGTGCAATTCTGAAATTTTTAGCTTTTTCCTGTTAATCCTAGCATGATAAAGAAGATTCAAAGAGAGTGAGATGCCAGCTCCTTTCATTCAGTCAGTAGCTTCAAACATTTCTGGTATATGAAAAACATGTTTTTCAATGGCAAAAATCAATGAATATTGTAAATGCACAAACAGTAATATCTCCACATTGCAAGGTGCAATTCTGAAATTTTTTGCTTTTTCCTGTTAATCCTAGCATGATAATGAAGATTCAAAGAGAGTGAGATGCCAGCTCCTTTCATTCAGTCAGTAGCTTCAAACATTTCTGGTATATGAAAAACATGTTTTTCAATGGCAAAAATCAATGAATATTGTAAATGCACAAACAGTAATATCTCCACATTGCAAGGTGCAATTCTGAAATTTTTTGCTTTTTCCTGCTAATCCTAGCATGATAAAGAAGATTCAAAGAGAGTGAGATGCCAGCTCCTTTCATTCAGTCAGTAGCTTCAAACATTTCTGGTATATGAATAACATGATGTTTTTCAATGGCAAAAATCAATGAATATTGTAAATGCACAAACAGTAATTTCTCCGCATTGCAAGTTGCAATTCTGAAATTTTTTGCTTTTTCCTGCTCCTCTTAGCATGATAAAGAAGATTCAAAGAGAGTGAGATGCCAGCTCCTTTCATTCAGTCAGTAGCTTCAATTATTTCTGGACGTTTTTCAATGGCAAAAATCAATGAATATTGTAAATGCACAAACAGTAATTTCTCCGCATTGCAAGGTGCAATTCTGAAATTTTTTGCTTTTTCCTGCTCCTCTTAGCATGATAAAGAAGATTCAAAGAGAGTGAGATGCCAGCTCCTTTCATTCAGTCAGTTGCTTCAATCATTTCTGGACGTTTTTCAATGGCAAAAATCAGTGAATATTGTAAATGCACAAACAGTAATTTCTCCGCATTGCAAGGTGCAATTCTGAAATTTTTTGCTTTTTCCTGCTCCTCTTAGCATGATAAAGAAGATTCAAAGAGAGTGAGATGCCAGCTCCTTTCATTCAGTCAGTAGCTTCAATCATTTCTGGACGTTTTTCAATGGCAAAAATCAATGAATATTGTAAATGCACAAACAGTAATTTCTCCGCATTGCAAGGTGCAATTCTGAAATTTTTTGCTTTTTCCTGCTCCTCTTTGCATGATAAAGAAGATTCAAAGAGAGTGAGATGCCAGCTCCTTTCATTCAGTCAGTAGCTTCAATCATTTCTGGTATATGAATAACATGATGTTTTTCAATGGCAAAAATCAATGAATATTGTAAATGCACAAACAGTAATTTCTCCGCATTGCAAGGTGCAATTCTGAAATTTTTGGCTTTTTCCTGCTCCTCTTAGCATGATAAAGAAGATTCAAAGAGAGTGAGATGCCAGCTCCTTTCATTCAGTCAGTAGCTTCAATCATTTCTGGATGTTTTTCAATGGCAGAAATCAATGAATATTGTAAATGCACAAACAGTAATTTCTCCGCATTGCAAGGTGCAATTCTGAAATTTCTTGCATTTTCCTGCTCCTCTTAGCATGATAAAGAAGATTCAAAGAGAGTGAGATGCCAGCTCCTTTCATTCAGTCAGTAGCTTCAATCATTTCTGGACGTTTTTCAATGGCAAAAATCAATGAATATTGTAAATGCACAAACAGTAATTTCTCCGCATTGCAAGGTGCAATTCTGAAATTTTTTGCTTTTTCCTGCTCCTCTTAGCATGATAAAGAAGATTCAAAGAGAGTGAGATGCCAGCTCCTTTCATTCAGTCAGTAGCTTCAAACATTTCTGGTATATGAATAACATGATGTTTTTCAATGGCAAAAATCAATGAATATTGTAAATGCACAAACAGTAATTTCTCCGCATTGCAAGGTGCAATTCTGAAATTTTTTGCTTTTTCCTGCTCCTCTTAGCATGATAAAGAAGATTCAAAGAGAGTGAGATGCCAGCTCCTTTCATTCAGTCAGTAGCTTCAATCATTTCTGGACGTTTTTCAATGGCAAAAATCAATGAATATTGTAAATGCACAAACAGTAATTTCTCCGCATTGCAAGGTGCAATTCTGAAATTTTTTGCTTTTTCCTGCTCCTCTTAGCATGATAAAGAAGATTCAAAGAGAGTGAGATGCCAGCTTCTTTCATTCAGTCAGTAGCTTCAAACATTTCTGGGATATGAATAACATGATGTTTTTCAATGGCAAAAATTAATGAATATTGTAAATGCACAAACAGTAATTTCTCCGCATTGCAAGGTGCAATTCTGAAATTTTTTGCTTTTTCCTGCTCCTCTTAGCATGATAAAGAAGATTCAAAGAGAGTGAGATGCCAGCTCCTTTCATTCAGTCAGTAGCTTCAATCATTTCTGGACGTTTTTCAATGGCAAAAATCAATGAATATTGAAAATGCACAAACAGTAATTTCTCCGCATTGCAAGGTGCAATTCTGAAATTTTTTGCTTTTTCCTGCTCCTCTTAGCATGATAAAGAAGATTCAAAGAGAGTGAGATGCCAGCTCCTTTCATTCAGTCAGTAGCTTCAATCATTTCTGGACGTTTTTCAATGGCAAAAATCAATGAATATTGTAAATGCACAAACAGTAATTTCTCCGCATTGCAAGGTGCAATTCTGAAATTTTTTGCTTTTTCCTGCTCCTCTTAGCATGATAAAGAAGATTCAAAGAGAGTGAGATGCCAGCTCCTTTCATTCAGTCAGTAGCTTCAATCATTTCTGGTATATGAATAACATGATGTTTTTCAATGGCAAAAATCAATGAATATTGTAAATGCACAAACAGTAATTTCTCCGCATTGCAAGTTGCAATTCTGAAATTTTTTGATTTTTCCTGCTCCTCTTAGCATGATAAAGAAGATTCAAAGAGAGTGAGATTCCAGCTCCTTTCATTCAGTCAGTAGCTTCAATCATTTCTGGACGTTTTTCAATGGCAAAAATCAATGAATATTGTAAATGCACAAACAGTAATTTCTCCGCATTGCAAGGTGCAATTCTGAAATTTTTTGCTTTTTCCTGCTCCTCTTAGCATGATAAAGACGATTCAAAGAGAGTGAGATGCCAGCTCCTTTCATTCAGTCAGTAGCTTCAATCATTTCTGGACGTTTTTCAATGACAAAAATCAATGAATATTGTAAATGCACAAACAGTAATTTCTCCGCATTGCAAGATGCAATTCTGAAATTTTTTGCTTTTTCCTGCTCCTCTTAGCATGATAAAAAAGATTCAAAGAGAGTGAGATGCCAGCTCCTTTCATTCAGTCAGTAGCTTCAATCATTTCTGGACGTTTTTCAATGGCAAAAATCAATGAATATTGTAAATGCACAAACAGTAATTTCTCCGCATTGCAAGGTGCAATTCTGAAATTTTTTGCTTTTTCCTGCTCCTCTTAGCATGATAAAGAAGATTCAAAGAGAGTGAGATGCCAGCTCCTTTCATTCAGTCAGTAGCTTCAATCATTTCTGGTATATGAATAACATGATGTTTTTCAATGGCAAAAATCAATGAATATTGTAAATGCACAAACAGTAATTTCTCCGCATTGCAAGGTGCAATTCTGAAATTTTTTGCTTTTTCCTGCTCCTCTTAGCATGATAAAGAAGATTCAAAGAGAGTGAGATGCCAGGTCCTTTCATTCAGTCAGTAGCTTCAATCATTTCTGGACGTTTTTCAATGGCAAAAATCAATGAATATTGTAAATGCACAAACAGTAATTTCTCCGCATTGCAAGGTGCAATTTTGAAATTTTTTGCTTTTTCCTGCTCCTCTTAGCATGATAAAGAAGATTCAAAGAGAGTGAGATGCCAGCTCCTTTCATTCAGTCAGTAGCTTCAGTCATTTCTGGACGTTTTTCAATGGCAAAAATCAATGAATATTGTAAATGCACAAACAGTAATTTCTCCGCATTGCAAGGTGCAATTCTGAAATTTTTTGCTTTTTCCTGCTCCTCTTAGCATGATAAAGAAGATTCAAAGAGAGTGAGATGCCAGCTCCTTTCATTCAGTCAGTAGCTTCAAACATTTCTGGTATAAACATTTCTGGACGTTTTTCAATGGCAAAAATCAATGAATATTGTAAATGCACAAACAGTAATATCTCCACATTGCAAGGTGCAATTCTGAAATTTTTTGCTTTTTCCCTTCTAATCCTAGCATGATAAAGAAGATTCAAATAGAGTGAGATGCCAGCTCCTTTCATTCAGTCAGTAGCTTCAAACATTTCTGGACGTTTTTCAATGGCAAAATTCAATGAATATTGTAAATGCACAAACAGTAATATCTCCACATTGCCAGGTGCAATTCTGAAATTTTTTGCTTTTTCCTGCTAATCCTAGCATGATAAAGAAGATTCAAAGAGAGTGAGATGCCAGCTCCTTTCATTCAGTCAGTAGCTTCAATCATTTCTGGACGTTTTTCAATGGCAAAAATCAATGAATATTGTAAATGCACAAACAGTAATTTCTCCGCATTGCAAGGTGCAATTCTGAAATTTTTTGCTTTTTCCTGCTCCTCTTAGCATGATAAAGAAGATTCAAAGAGAGTGAGATGCCAGCTCCTTTCATTCAGTCAGTAGCTTCAATCATTTCTGGACGTTTTTCAATGGCAAAAATCAATGAATATTGTAAATGCACAAACAGTAATTTCTCCGCATTGCAAGGTGCAATTCTGAAATTTTTTGCTTTTTCCTGCTCCTCTTAGCATGATAAAGAAGATTCAAAGAGAGTGAGATGCCAGCTCCTTTCATTCAGTCAGTAGCTTCAATCATTTCTGGTATATGAATAACATGATGTTTTTCAATGGCAAAAATCAATGAATATTGTAAATGCACAAACAGTAATTTCTCCGCATTGCAAGGTGCAATTCTGAAATTTTTTGCTTTTTCCTGCTCCTCTTAGCATGATAAAGAAGATTCAAAGAGAGTGAGATGCCAGCTCCTTTCATTCAGTCAGTAGCTTCAATCATTTCTGGACGTTTTTCAATGGCAAAAGTCAATGAATATTGTAAATGCACAAACAGTAATTTCTCCGCATTGCAAGATGCAATTCTGAAATTTTTTGCTTTTTCCTGCTCCTCTTAGCATGATAAAGAAGATTCAAAGAGAGTGAGATGCCAGCTCCTTTCATTCAGTCAGTAGCTTCAGTCATTTCTGGACGTTTTTCAATGCAAAAATCAATGAATATTGTAAATGCACAAACAGTAATTTCTCCGCATTGCAAGGTGCAATTCTGAAATTTTTTGCTTTTTCCTGCTCCTCTTAGCATGATAAAGAAGATTCAAAGAGAGTGAGATGCCAGCTCCTTTCATTCAGTCAGTAGCTTCAATCATTTCTGGTATATGAATAACATGATGTTTTTCAATGGCAAAAATCAATGAATATTGTAAATGCACAAACAGTAATTTCTCCGCATTGCAAGGTGCAATTCTGAAATTTTTTGCTTTTTCCTGCTCCTCTTAGCATGATAAAGAAGATTCAAAGAGAGTGAGATGCCAGCTCCTTTCATTCAGTCAGTAGCTTCAATCATTTCTGGATGTTTTTCAATGGCAAAAATCAATGAATATTATAAATGCACAAACAGTAATTTCTCCGCATTGCAAGGTGCAATTCTGAAATTTCTTGCATTTTCCTGCTCCTCTTAGCATGATAAAGAAGATTCAAAGAGAGTGAGATGCCAGCTCCTTTCATTCAGTCAGTAGCTTCAATCATTTCTGGACGTTTTTCAATGGCAAAAATCAATGAATATTGTAAATGCACAAACAGTAATTTCTCCGCATTGCAAGGTGCAATTCTGAAATTTTTTGCTTTTTCCTGCTCCTCTTAGCATGATAAAGAAGATTCAAAGAGAGTGAGATGCCAGCTCCTTTCATTCAGTCAGTAGCTTCAAACATTTCTGGTATATGAATAACATGATGTTTTTCAATGGCAAAAATCAATGAATATTGTAAATGCACAAACAGTAATTTCTCCGCATTGCAAGGTGCAATTCTGAAATTTTTTGCTTTTTCCTGCTCCTCTTAGCATGATAAAGAAGATTCAAAGAGAGTGAGATGCCAGCTCCTTTCATTCAGTCAGTAGCTTCAATCATTTCTGGACGTTTTTCAATGGCAAAAATCAATGAATATTGTAAATGCACAAACAGTAATTTCTCCGCATTGCAAGGTGCAATTCTGAAATTTTTTGCTTTTTCCTGCTCCTATTAGCATGATAAAGAAGATTCAAAGAGAGTGAGATGCCAGCTTCTTTCATTGTCAGTAGCTTCAAACATTTCTGGGATATGAATAACATGATGTTTTTCAATGGCAAAAATTAATGAATATTGTAAATGCACAAACAGTAATTTCTCCGCATTGCAAGGTGCAATTCTGAAATTTTTTGCTTTTTCCTGCTCCTCTTAGCATGATAAAGAAGATTCAAAGAGAGTGAGATGCCAGCTCCTTTCATTCAGTCAGTAGCTTCAATCATTTCTGGACGTTTTTCAATGGCAAAAATCAATGAATATTGTAAATGCACAAACAGTAATTTCTCCGCATTGCAAGGTGCAATTCTGAAATTTTTTGCTTTTTCCTGCTCCTCTTAGCATGATAAAGAAGATTCAAAGAGAGTGAGATGCCAGCTCCTTTCATTCAGTCAGTAGCTTCAATCATTTCTGGACGTTTTTCAATGGCAAAAATCAATGAATATTGTAAATGCACAAACAGTAATTTCTCCGCATTGCAGGGTGCAATTCTGAAATTTTTTGCTTTTTCCTGCTCCTCTTAGCATGATAAAGAAGATTCAAAGAGAGTGAGATGCCAGCTCCTTTCATTCAGTCAGTAGCTTCAATCATTTCTGGTATATGAATAACATGATATTTTTCAATGGCAAAAATCAATGAATATTGTAAATGCACAAACAGTAATTTCTCCGCATTGCAAGTTGCAATTCTGAAATTTTTTGCTTTTTCCTGCTCCTCTTAGCATGATAAAGAAGATTCAAAGAGAGTGAGATTCCGGCTCCTTTCATTCAGTCAGTAGCTTCAATCATTTCTGGACGTTTTTCAATGGCAAAAATCAATGAATATTGTAAATGCACAAACAGTAATTTCTCCGCATTGCAAGGTGCAATTCTGAAATTTTTTGCTTTTTCCTGCTCCTCTTAGCATGATAAAGAAGATTCAAAGAGAGTGAGATGCCAGCTCCTTTCATTCAGTCAGTAGCTTCAATCATTTCTGGACGTTTTTCAATGGCAAAAATCAATGAATATTGTAAATGCACAAACAGTAATTTCTCCGCATTGCAAGATGAAATTCTGAAATTTTTTGCTTTTTCCTGCTCCTCTTAGCATGATAAAGAAGATTCAAAGAGAGTGAGATGCCAGCTCCTTTCATTCAGTCAGTAGCTTCAATCATTTCTGGACGTTTTTCAATGGCAAAAATCAATGAATATTGTAAATGCACAAACAGTAATTTCTCCGCATTGCAAGGTGCAATTCTGAAATTTTTTGCTTTTTCCTGCTCCTCTTAGCATGATAAAGAAGATTCAAAGAGAGTGAGATGCCAGCTCCTTTCATTCAGTCAGTAGCTTCAATCATTTCTGGTATATGAATAACATGATGTTTTTCAATGGCAAAAATCAATGAATATTGTAAATGCACAAACAGTAATTTCTCCGCATTGCAAGGTGCAATTCTGAAATTTTTTGCTTTTTCCTGCTCCTCTTAGCATGATAAAGAAGATTCAAAGAGAGTGAGATGCCAGCTCCTTTCATTCAGTCAGTAGCTTCAATCATTTCTGGACGTTTTTCAATGGCAAAAATCAATGAATATTGTAAATGCACAAACAGTAATTTCTCCGCATTGCAAGGTGCAATTCTGAAATTTTTTGCTTTTTCCTGCTCCTCTTAGCATGATAAAGAAGATTCAAAGAGAGTGAGATGCCAGCTCCTTTCATTCAGTCAGTAGCTTCAGTCATTTCTGGAAGTTTTTCAATGGCAAAAATCAATGAATATTGTAAATGCACAAACAGTAATTTCTCCGCATTGCAAGGTGCAATTCTGAAATTTTTTGCTTTTTCCTGCTCCTCTTAGCATGATAAAGAAGATTCAAAGAGAGTGAGATGCCAGCTCCTTTCATTCAGTCAGTAGCTTCAAACATTTCTGGTATAAACATTTCTGGACGTTTTTCAATGGCAAAAATCAATGAATATTGTAAATGCACAAACAGTAATATCTCCACATTGCAAGGTGCAATGCTGAAATTTTTTTTGCTTTTTCCTGCTAATCCTAGCATGATAAAGAAGATTCAAATAGAGTGAGATGCCAGCTCCTTTCATTCAGTCAGTAGCTTCAAACATTTCTGGACGTTTTTCAATGGCAAAAATCAATGAATATTGTAAATGCACAAACAGTAATATCTCCACATTGCAAGGTGCAATTCTGAAATTTTTTGCTTTTTCCTGCTAATCCTAGCATGATAAAGAAGATTCAAAGAGAGTGAGATGTCAGCTCCTTTCATTCAGTCAGTAGCTTCAAACATTTCTGGTATATGAATAACATGATGTTTTTCAATGGCAAAAATCAATGAATATTGTAAATGCACAAACAGTAATATCTCCACATTGCAAGGTGCAATTCTGAAATTTTTTGCTTTTTCCTGCTAATCCTAGCATGATAAAGAAGATTCAAAGAGAGTGAGATGCCAGCTCCTTTCATTCAGTCAGTAGCTTCAAACATTTCTGGACGTTTTTCAATGGCAAAAATCAATGAATATTATAAATGCACAAACAGTAATTTCTCCGCATTGCAAGGTGCAATTCTGAAATTTCTTGCATTTTCCTGCTTCTCTTAGCATGATAAAGAAGATTCAAAGAGAGTGAGATGCCAGCTCCTTTCATTCAGTCAGTAGCTTCAATCATTTCTGGACGTTTTTCAATGGCAAAAATCAATGAATATTGTAAATGCACAAACAGTAATTTCTCCGCATTGCAAGGTGCAATTCTGAAATTTTTTGCTTTTTCCTGCTCCTCTTAGCATGATAAAGAAGATTCAAAGAGAGTGAGATGCCAGCTCCTTTCATTCAGTCAGTAGCTTCAAACATTTCTGGTATATGAATAACATGATGTTTTTCAATGGCAAAAATCAATGAATATTGTAAATGCACAAACAGTAATTTCTCCGCATTGCAAGGTGCAATTCTGAAATTTTTTGCTTTTTCCTGCTCCTCTTAGCATGATAAAGAAGATTCAAAGAGAGTGAGATGCCAGCTCCTTTCATTCAGTCAGTAGCTTCAATCATTTCTGGACGTTTTTCAATGGCAAAAATCAATGAATATTGTAAATGCACAAACAGTAATTTCTCCGCATTGCAAGGTGCAATTCTGAAATTTTTTGCTTTTTCCTGCTCCTATTAGCATGATAAAGAAGATTCAAAGAGAGTGAGATGCCAGCTTCTTTCATTGTCAGTAGCTTCAAACATTTCTGGGATATGAATAACATGATGTTTTTCAATGGCAAAAATTAATGAATATTGTAAATGCACAAACAGTAATTTCTCCGCATTGCAAGGTGCAATTCTGAAATTTTTTGCTTTTTCCTGCTCCTCTTAGCATGATAAAGAAGATTCAAAGAGAGTGAGATGCCAGCTCCTTTCATTCAGTCAGTAGCTTCAATCATTTCTGGACGTTTTTCAATGGCAAAAATCAATGAATATTGTAAATGCACAAACAGTAATTTCTCCGCATTGCAAGGTGCAATTCTGAAATTTTTTGCTTTTTCCTGCTCCTCTTAGCATGATAAAGAAGATTCAAAGAGAGTGAGATGCCAGCTCCTTTCATTCAGTCAGTAGCTTCAATCATTTCTGGACGTTTTTCAATGGCAAAAATCAATGAATATTGTAAATGCACAAACAGTAATTTCTCCGCATTGCAAGGTGCAATTCTGAAATTTTTTGCTTTTTCCTGCTCCTCTTAGCATGATAAAGAAGATTCAAAGAGAGTGAGATGCCAGCTCCTTTCATTCAGTCAGTAGCTTCAATCATTTCTGGTATATGAATAACATGATGTTTTTCAATGGCAAAAATCAATGAATATTGTAAATGCACAAACAGTAATTTCTCCGCATTGCAAGTTGCAATTCTGAAATTTTTTGCTTTTTCCTGCTCCTCTTAGCATGATAAAGAAGATTCAAAGAGAGTGAGATTCCGGCTCCTTTCATTCAGTCAGTAGCTTCAATCATTTCTGGACGTTTTTCAATGGCAAAAATCAATGAATATTGTAAATGCACAAACAGTAATTTCTCCGCATTGCAAGGTGCAATTCTGAAATTTTTTGCTTTTTCCTGCTCCTCTTAGCATGATAAAGAAGATTCAAAGAGAGTGAGATGCCAGCTCCTTTCATTCAGTCAGTAGCTTCAATCATTTCTGGACGTTTTTCAATGGCAAAAATCAATGAATATTGTAAATGCACAAACAGTAATTTCTCCGCATTGCAAGATGAAATTCTGAAATTTTTTGCTTTTTCCTGCTCCTCTTAGCATGATAAAGAAGATTCAAAGAGAGTGAGATGCCAGCTCCTTTCATTCAGTCAGTAGCTTCAATCATTTCTGGACGTTTTTCAATGGCAAAAATCAATGAATATTGTAAATGCACAAACAGTAATTTCTCCGCATTGCAAGGTGCAATTCTGAAATTTTTTGCTTTTTCCTGCTCCTCTTAGCATGATAAAGAAGATTCAAAGAGAGTGAGATGCCAGCTCCTTTCATTCAGTCAGTAGCTTCAATCATTTCTGGTATATGAATAACATGATGTTTTTCAATGGCAAAAATCAATGAATATTGTAAATGCACAAACAGTAATTTCTCCGCATTGCAAGGTGCAATTCTGAAATTTTTTGCTTTTTCCTGCTCCTCTTAGCATGATAAAGAAGATTCAAAGAGAGTGAGATGCCAGCTCCTTTCATTCAGTCAGTAGCTTCAATCATTTCTGGACGTTTTTCAATGGCAAAAATCAATGAATATTGTAAATGCACAAACAGTAATTTCTCCGCATTGCAAGGTGCAATTCTGAAATTTTTTGCTTTTTCCTGCTCCTCTTAGCATGATAAAGAAGATTCAAAGAGAGTGAGATGCCAGCTCCTTTCATTCAGTCAGTAGCTTCAGTCATTTCTGGAAGTTTTTCAATGGCAAAAATCAATGAATATTGTAAATGCACAAACAGTAATTTCTCCGCATTGCAAGGTGCAATTCTGAAATTTTTTGCTTTTTCCTGCTCCTCTTAGCATGATAAAGAAGATTCAAAGAGAGTGAGATGCCAGCTCCTTTCATTCAGTCAGTAGCTTCAAACATTTCTGGTATAAACATTTCTGGACGTTTTTCAATGGCAAAAATCAATGAATATTGTAAATGCACAAACAGTAATATCTCCACATTGCAAGGTGCAATGCTGAAATTTTTTTTGCTTTTTCCTGCTAATCCTAGCATGATAAAGAAGATTCAAATAGAGTGAGATGCCAGCTCCTTTCATTCAGTCAGTAGCTTCAAACATTTCTGGACGTTTTTCAATGGCAAAAATCAATGAATATTGTAAATGCACAAACAGTAATATCTCCACATTGCAAGGTGCAATTCTGAAATTTTTTGCTTTTTCCTGCTAATCCTAGCATGATAAAGAAGATTCAAAGAGAGTGAGATGTCAGCTCCTTTCATTCAGTCAGTAGCTTCAAACATTTCTGGTATATGAATAACATGATGTTTTTCAATGGCAAAAATCAATGAATATTGTAAATGCACAAACAGTAATATCTCCACATTGCAAGGTGCAATTCTGAAATTTTTTGCTTTTTCCTGCTAATCCTAGCATGATAAAGAAGATTCAAAGAGAGTGAGATGCCAGCTCCTTTCATTCAGTCAGTAGCTTCAAACATTTCTGGACGTTTTTCAATGGCAAAAATCAATGAATATTGTAAATGCACAAACAGTAATATCTCCACATTGCAAGGTGCAATTCTGAAATTTTTTGCTTTTTCCTGCTACTCCTAGCATGATAAAGAAGATTCAAAGAGAGTGAGATGCCAGCTCCTTTCATTCAGTCAGTAGCTTCAATCATTTCTGGACGTTTTTCAATGGCAAAAATCAATGAATATTGTAAATGCACAAACAGTAATTTCTCCGCATTGCAAGGTGCAATTCTGAATTTTTTTGCTTTTTCCTGCTCCTCTTAGCATGGTAAAGAAGATTCAAAGAGAGTGAGATGCCAGCTCCTTTCATTCAGTCAGTAGCTTCAGTCATTTCTGGACGTTTTTCAATGGCAAAAATCAATGAATATTGTAAATGCACAAAAAGTAATTTCTCCGCATTGCAAGGTGCAATTCTGAAATTTTTTGCTTTTTCCTGCTCCTCTTAGCATGATAAAGAAGATTCAAAGAGAGTGAGATGCCAGCTCCTTTCATTCAGTCAGTAGCTTCAAACATTTCTGGTATAAACATTTCTGGACGTTTTTCAATGGCAAAAATCAATGAATATTGTAAATGCACAAACAGTAATATCTCCACATTGCAAGGTGCAATTCTGAAATTTTTTGCTTTTTCCT
Organism: Phyllobates terribilis; assembly: GCF_046119375.1. Classification (NCBI taxonomy): domain Eukaryota; kingdom Metazoa; phylum Chordata; class Amphibia; order Anura; family Dendrobatidae; genus Phyllobates; species Phyllobates terribilis. Next base: position 37,877 of record NW_027366654.1, on the reverse strand, counting down.
GCTAATCCTAGCATGATAAAGAAGATTCAAATAGAGTGAGATGCCAGCTCCTTTCATTCAGTCAGTAGCTTCAAACATTTCTGGACGTTTTTCAATGGCAAAATTCAATGAATATTGTAAATGCACAAACAGTAATATCTCCACATTGCAAGGTGCAATTCTGAAATTTTTTGCTTTTTCCTGCTAATCCTAGCATGATAAAGAAGATTCAAAGAGAGTGAGATGCCAGCTCCTTTCATTCAGTCAGTAGCTTCAATCATTTCTGGACGTTTTTCAATGGCAAAAATCAATGAATATTGTAAATGCACAAACAGTAATTTCTCCGCATTGCAAGGTGCAATTCTGAAATTTTTTGCTTTTTCCTGCTCCTCTTAGCATGATAAAGAAGATTCAAAGAGAGTGAGATGCCAGCTCCTTTCATTCAGTCAGTAGCTTCAATCATTTCTGGTATATGAATAACATGATGTTTTTCAATGGCAAAAATCAATTAATATTGTAAATGCACAAACAGTAATTTCTCCGCATTGCAAGGTGCAATTCTGAAATTTTTTGCTTTTTCCTGCTCCTCTTAGCATGATAAAGAAGATTCAAAGAGAGTGAGATGCCAGCTCCTTTCATTCAGTCAGTAGCTTCAAACATTTCTGGTATAAACATTTCTGGATGTTTTTCAATGGCAAAAATCAATGAATATTGTAAATGCACAAACAGTAATATCTCCACATTGCAAGGTGCAATGCTGAAATTTTTTGCTTTTTCCTGCTAATCCTAGGATGATAAAGAAGATTCAAATAGAGTGAGATGCCAGCTCCTTTCATTCAGTCAGTAGCTTCAAACATTTCTGGACGTTTTTCAATGGCAAAAATCAATGAATATTGTAAATGCACAAACAGTAATATCTCCACATTGCAAGGTGCAATTCTGAATTTTTTTGCTTTTTCCTGCTAATCCTAGCATGATAAAGAAGATTCAAAGAGAGTGAGATGTCAGCTCCTTTCATTCAGTCAGTAGCTTCAAACATTTCTGGTATATGAATAACATGATGTTTTTCAATGGCAAAAATCAATGAATATTGTAAATGCACAAACAGTAATATCTCCACATTGCAAGGTGCAATTCTGAAATTTTTTGCTTTTTCCTGCTAATCCTAGCATGATAAAGAAGATTCAAAGAGAGTGAGATGCCAGCTCCTTTCATTCAGTCAGTAGCTTCAAACATTTCTGGACGTTTTTCAATGGCAAAAATCAATGAATATTGTAAATGCACAAACAGTAATATCTCCACATTGCAAGGTGCAATTCTGAAATTTTTTGCTTTTTCCTGCTACTCCTAGCATGATAAAGAAGATTCAAAGAGAGTGAGATGCCAGCTCCTTTCATTCAGTCAGTAGCTTCAAACATTTCTGGACGTTTTTCAATGGCAAAAATCAATGAATATTGTAAATGCACAAACAGTAATATCTCCACATTGCAAGGTGCAATTCTGAAATTTTTTGCTTTTTCCTGCTAATCCTAGCATGATAAAGAAGATTCAAAGAGAGTGAGATGCCAGCTCCTTTCATTCAGTCAGTAGCTTCAATCATTTCTGGACGTTTTTCAATGGCAAAAATCAATGAATATTGTAAATGCACAAACAGTAATTTCTCCGCATTGCAAGGTGCAATTCTGAAATTTTTTGCTTTTTCCTGCTCCTCTTAGCATGATAAAGAAGATTCAAAGAGAGTGAGATGCCAGCTCCTTTCATTCAGTCAGTAGCTTCAATCATTTCTGGACGTTTTTCAATGGCAAAAATCAATGAATATTGTAAATGCACAAACAGTAATTTCTCCGCATTGCAAGGTGCAATTCTGAAATTTTTTGCTTTTTCCTGCTCCTCTTAGCATGATAATGAAGATTCAAAGAGAGTGAGATGCCAGCTCCTTTCATTCAGTCAGTAGCTTCAATCATTTCTGGTATATGAATAACATGATGTTTTTCAATGGCAAAAATCAATGAATATTGTAAATGCACAAACAGTAATTTCTCCGCATTGCAAGTTGCAATTCTGAAATTTTTTGCTTTTTCCTGCTCCTCTTAGCATGATAAAGAAGATTCAAAGAGAGTGAGATGCCAGCTCCTTTCATTCAGTCAGTAGCTTCAATCATTTCTGGACGTTTTTCAATGGCAAAAATCATTGAATATTGTAAATGCACAAACAGTAATTTCTCCGCATTGCAAGGTGCAATTCTGAAATTTTTTGCTTTTTCCTGCTCCTCTTAGCATGATAAAGAAGATTCAAAGAGAGTGAGATGCCAGCTCCTTTCATTCAGTCAGTAGCTTCAATCATTTCTGGACGTTTTTCAATGGCAAAAATCAATGAATATTGTAAATGCACAAACAGTAATTTCTCCGCATTGCAAGGTGCAATTCTGAAATTTTTTGCTTTTTCCTGCTCCTCTTAGCATGATAAAGAAGATTCAAAGAGAGTGAGATGCCAGCTCCTTTCTTTCAGTCAGTAGCTTCAATCATTTCTGGACGTTTTTCAATGGCAAAAATCAATGAATATTGTAAATGCACAAACAGTAATTTCTCCGCATTGCAAGGTGCAATTCTGAAATTTTTTGCTTTTTCCTGCTCCTCTTAGCATGATAAAGAAGATTCAAAGAGAGTGAGACGCCAGCTCCTTTCATTCAGTCAGTAGCTTCAATCATTTCTGGTATATGAATAACATGATGTTTTTCAATGGCAAAAATCAATGAATATTGTAAATGCACAAACAGTAATTTCTCCGCATTGCAAGGTGCAATTCTGAAATTTTTTGCTTTTTCCTGCTCCTCTTAGCATGATAAAGAAGATTCAAAGAGCGTGAGATGCCAGCTCCTTTCATTCAGTCAGTAGCTTCAATCATTTCTGGATGTTTTTCAATGGCAAAAATCAATGAATATTGTAAATGCACAAACAGTAATTTCTCCGCATTGCAAGGTGCAATTCTGAAATTTTTTGCTTTTTCCTGCTCCTCTTAGCATGATAAAGAAGATTCAAAGAGAGTGAGATGCCAGCTCCTTTCATTCAGTCAGTAGCTTCAGTCATTTCTGGACGTTTTTCAATGGCAAAAATCAATGAATATTGTAAATGCACAAACAGTAATTTCTCCGCATTGCAACGTGCAATTCTGAAATTTTTTGCTTTTTCCTGCTCCTCTTAGCATGATAAAGAAGATTCAAAGAGAGTGAGATGCCAGCTCCTTTCATTCAGTCAGTAGCTTCAAACATTTCTGGTATAAACATTTCTGGACGTTTTTCAATGGCAAAAATCAATGAATATTGTAAATGCACAAACAGTAATATCTCCACATTGCAAGGTGCAATTCTGAAATTTTTTGCTTTTTCCTGCTAATCCTAGCATGATAAAGAAGATTCAAATAGAGTGAGATGCCAGCTCCTTTCATTCAGTCAGTAGCTTCAAACATTTCTGGACGTTTTTCAATGGCAAAATTCAATGAATATTGTAAATGCACAAACAGTAATATCTCCACATTGCAAGGTGCAATTCTGAAATTTTTTGCTTTTTCCTGCTAATCCTAGCATGATAAAGAAGATTCAAAGAGAGTGAGATGCCAGCTCCTTTCATTCAGTCAGTAGCTTCAATCATTTCTGGACGTTTTTCAATGGCAAAAATCAATGAATATTGTAACTGCACAAACAGTAATTTCTCCGCATTGCAAGGTGCAATTCTGAAATTTTTTGCTTTTTCCTGCTCCTCTTAGCATGATAAAGAAGATTCAAAGAGAGTGAGATGCCAGCTCCTTTCATTCAGTCAGTAGCTTCAATCATTTCTGGTATATGAATAACATGATGTTTTTCAATGGCAAAAATCAATGAATATTGTAAATGCACAAACAGTAATTTCTCCGCATTGCAAGGTGCAATTCTGAAATTTTTTGCTTTTTCCTGCTCCTCTTAGCATGATAAAGAAGATTCAAAGAGAGTGAGATGCCAGCTCCTTTCATTCAGTCAGTAGCTTCAATCATTTCTGGACGTTTTTCAATGGCAAAAATCAATGAATATTGTAAATGCACAAACAGTAATTTCTCCGCATTGCAAGGTGCAATTCTGAAATTTTTTGCTTTTTCCTGCTCCTCTTAGCATGATAAAGAAGATTCTAAGAGAGTGAGATGCCAGCTCCTTTCATTCAGTCAGTAGCTTCAATCATTTCTGGACGTTTTTCAATGGCAAAAATCAATGAATATTGTAAATGCACAAACAGTAATTTCTCCGCATTGCAAGGTGCAGTTCTGAATTTTTTTGCTTTTTCCTGATCCTCTTAGCATGATAAAGAAGATTCAAAGAGAGTGAGATGCCAGTTCCTTTCATTCAGTCAGTAGCTTCAATCATTTCTGGTATATGAATAACATGATGTTTTTCAATGGCAAAAATCAATGAATATTGTAAATGCACAAACAGTAATTTCTCCGCATTGCAAGGTGCAATTCTGAAATTTTTTGCTTTTTCCTGCTCCTCTTAGCATGATAAAGAAGATTCAAAGAGAGTGAGATGCCAGCTCCTTTCATTCAGTCAGTAGCTTCAAACATTTTTGGTATATGAATAACATGATGTTTTTCAATGGCAAAAATCAATGAATATTGTAAATGCACAAACAGTAATTTCTCCGCATTGCAAGGTGCAATTCTGAAATTTTTTGCTTTTTCCTGCTCCTCTTAGCATGATAAAGAAGATTCAAAGAGAGTGAGATGCCAGCTCCTTTCATTCAGTCAGTAGCTTCAATCATTTCTGGACGTTTTTCAATGGCAAAAATCAATGAATATTGTAAATGCACAAACAGTAATTTCTCCGCATTGCAAGGTGCAATTCTGAAATTTTTTGCTTTTTCCTGCTCCTCTTAGCATGATAAAGAAGATTCAAAGAGAGTGAGATGCCAGCTCCTTTCATTCAGTCAGTAGCTTCAGTCATTTCTGGACGTTTTTCAATGGCAAAAATCAATGAATATTGTAAATGCACAAACAGTAATTTCTCCGCATTGCAAGGTGCAATTCTGAAATTTTTTGCTTTTTCCTGCTCCTCTTAGCATGATAAAGAAGATTCAAAGAGAGTGAGATGCCAGCTCCTTTCATTCAGTCAGTAGCTTCAAACATTTCTGGTATAAACATTTCTGGACGTTTTTCAATGGCAAAAATCAATGAATATTGTAAATGCACAAACAGTAATATCTCCACATTGCAAGGTGCAATTCTGAAATTTTTTGCTTTTTCCTGCTAATCCTAGCATGATAAAGAAGATTCAAATAGAGTGAGATGCCAGCTCCTTTCATTCAGTCAGTAGCTTCAAACATTTCTGGACGTTTTTCAATGGCAAAATTCAATGAATATTGTAAATGCACAAACAGTAATATCTCCACATTGCAAGGTGCAATTCTGAAATTTTTTGCTTTTTCCTGCTAATCCTAGCATGATAAAGAAGATTCAAAGAGAGTGAGATGCCAGCTCCTTTCATTCAGTCAGTAGCTTCAATCATTTCTGGACGTTTTTCAATGGCAAAAATCAATGAATATTGTAAATGCACAAACAGTAATTTCTCCGCATTGCAAGGTGCAATTCTGAAATTTTTTGCTTTTTCCTGCTCCTCTTAGCATGATAAAGAAGATTCAAAGAGAGTGAGATGCCAGCTCCTTTCATTCAGTCAGTAGCTTCAATCATTTCTGGACGTTTTTCAATGGCAAAAATCAATGAATATTGTAAATGCACAAACAGTAATTTCTCCGCATTGCAAGGTGCAATTCTGAAATTTTTTGCTTTTTCCTGCTCCTCTTAGCATGATAAAGAAGATTCAAAGAGAGTGAGATGCCAGCTCCTTTCATTCAGTCAGTAGCTTCAATCATTTCTGGTATATGAATAACATGATGTTTTTCAATGGCAAAAATCAATGAATATTGTAAATGCACAAACAGTAATTTCTCCGCATTGCAAGGTGCAATTCTGAAATTTTTTGCTTTTTCCTGCTCCTCTTAGCATGATAAAGAAGATTCAAAGAGAGTGAGATGCCAGCTCCTTTCATTCAGTCAGTAGCTTCAATCATTTCTGGACGTTTTTCAATGGCAAAAATCAATGAATATTGTAAATGCACAAACAGTAATTTCTCCGCATTGCAAGGTGCAATTCTGAAATTTTTTGCTTTTTCCTGCTCCTCTTAGCATGATAAAGAAGATTCAAAGAGAGTGAGATGCCAGCTCCTTTCATTCAGTCAGTAGCTTCAATCATTTCTGGACGTTTTTCAATGGCAAAAATCAATGAATATTGTAACTGCACAAACAGTAATTTCTCCGCATTGCAAGGTGCAATTCTGAAATTTTTTGCTTTTTCCTGCTCCTCTTAGCATGATAAAGAAGATTCAAAGAGAGTGAGATGCAAGCTCCTTTCATTCAGTCAGTAGCTTCAATCATTTCTGGTATATGAATAACATGATGTTTTTCAATGGCAAAAATCAATGAATATTGTAAATGCACAAACAGTAATTTCTCCGCATTGCAAGGTGCAATTCTGAAATTTTTTGCTTTTTCCTGCTCCTCTTAGCATGATAAAGAAGATTCAAAGAGAGTGAGATGCCAGCTCCTTTCATTCAGTCAGTAGCTTCAATCTTTTCTGGACGTTTTTCAATGGCAAAAATCAATGAATATTGTAAATGCACAAACAGTAATTTCTCCGCATTGCAAGGTGCAATTCTGAAATTTTTTGCTTTTTCCTGCTCCTCTTAGCATGATAAAGAAGATTCTAAGAGAGTGAGATGCCAGCTCCTTTCATTCAGTCAGTAGCTTCAATCATTTCTGGACGTTTTTCAATGGCAAAAATCAATGAATATTGTAAATGCACAAACAGTAATTTCTCCGCATTGCAAGGTGCAGTTCTGAATTTTTTTGCTTTTTCCTGATCCTCTTAGCATGATAAAGAAGATTCAAAGAGAGTGAGATGCCAGTTCCTTTCATTCAGTCAGTAGCTTCAATCATTTCTGGTATATGAATAACATGATGTTTTTCAATGGCAAAAATCAATGAATATTGTAAATGCACAAACAGTAATTTCTCCGCATTGCAAGGTGCAATTCTGAAATTTTTTGCTTTTTCCTGCTCCTCTTAGCATGATAAAGAAGATTCAAAGAGAGTGAGATGCCAGCTCCTTTCATTCAGTCAGTAGCTTCAAACATTTCTGGTATATGAATAACATGATGTTTTTCAATGGCAAAAATCAATGAATATTGTAAATGCACAAACAGTAATTTCTCCGCATTGCAAGGTGCAATTCTGAAATTTTTTGCTTTTTCCTGCTCCTCTTAGCATGATAAAGAAGATTCAAAGAGAGTGAGATGCCAGCTCCTTTCATTCAGTCAGTAGCTTCAATCATTTCTGGACGTTTTTCAATGGCAAAAATCAATGAATATTGTAAATGCACAAACAGTAATTTCTCCGCATTGCAAGGTGCAATTCTGAAATTTTTTGCTTTTTCCTGCTCCTCTTAGCATGATAAAGAAGATTCAAAGAGAGTGAGATGCCAGCTCCTTTCATTCAGTCAGTAGCTTCAGTCATTTCTGGACGTTTTTCAATGGCAAAAATCAATGAATATTGTAAATGCACAAACAGTAATTTCTCCGCATTGCAAGGTGCAATTCTGAAATTTTTTGCTTTTTCCTGCTCCTCTTAGCATGATAAAGAAGATTCAAAGAGAGTGAGATGCCAGCTCCTTTCATTCAGTCAGTAGCTTCAAACATTTCTGGTATAAACATTTCTGGACGTTTTTCAATGGCAAAAATCAATGAATATTGTAAATGCACAAACAGTAATATCTCCACATTGCAAGGTGCAATTCTGAAATTTTTTGCTTTTTCCTGCTAATCCTAGCATGATAAAGAAGATTCAAATAGAGTGAGATGCCAGCTCCTTTCATTCAGTCAGTAGCTTCAAACATTTCTGGACGTTTTTCAATGGCAAAATTCAATGAATATTGTAAATGCACAAACAGTAATATCTCCACATTGCAAGGTGCAATTCTGAAATTTTTTGCTTTTTCCTGCTAATCCTAGCATGATAAAGAAGATTCAAAGAGAGTGAGATGCCAGCTCCTTTCATTCAGTCAGTAGCTTCAATCATTTCTGGACGTTTTTCAATGGCAAAAATCAATGAATATTGTAAATGCACAAACAGTAATTTCTCCGCATTGCAAGGTGCAATTCTGAAATTTTTTGCTTTTTCCTGCTCCTCTTAGCATGATAAAGAAGATTCAAAGAGAGTGAGATGCCAGCTCCTTTCATTCAGTCAGTAGCTTCAATCATTTCTGGACGTTTTTCAATGGCAAAAATCAATGAATATTGTAAATGCACAAACAGTAATTTCTCCGCATTGCAAGGTGCAGTTCTGAATTTTTTTGCTTTTTCCTGATCCTCTTAGCATGATAAAGAAGATTCAAAGAGAGTGAGATGCCAGTTCCTTTCATTCAGTCAGTAGCTTCAATCATTTCTGGTATATGAATAACATGATGTTTTTCAATGGCAAAAATCAATGAATATTGTAAATGCACAAACAGTAATTTCTCCGCATTGCAAGGTGCAATTCTGAAATTTTTTGCTTTTTCCTGCTCCTCTTAGCATGATAAAGAAGATTCAAAGAGAGTGAGATGCCAGCTCCTTTCATTCAGTCAGTAGCTTCAAACATTTCTGGTATAAACATTTCTGGACGTTTTTCAATGGCAAAAATCAATGAATATTGTAAATGCACAAACAGTAATATCTCCACATTGCAAGGTGCAATTCTGAAATTTTTTGCTTTTTCCTGCTAATCCTAGCATGATAAAGAAGATTCAAATAGAGTGAGATGCCAGCTCCTTTCATTCAGTCAGTAGCTTCAAACATTTCTGGACGTTTTTCAATGGCAAAATTCAATGAATATTGTAAATGCACAAACAGTAATATCTCCACATTGCAAGGTGCAATTCTGAAATTTTTTGCTTTTTCCTGCTAATCCTAGCATGATAAAGAAGATTCAAAGAGAGTGAGATGCCAGCTCCTTTCATTCAGTCAGTAGCTTCAATCATTTCTGGACGTTTTTCAATGGCAAAAATCAATGAATATTGTAAATGCACAAACAGTAATTTCTCCGCATTGCAAGGTGCAATTCTGAAATTTTTTGCTTTTTCCTGCTCCTCTTAGCATGATAAAGAAGATTCAAAGAGAGTGAGATGCCAGCTCCTTTCATTCAGTCAGTAGCTTCAATCATTTCTGGACGTTTTTCAATGGCAAAAATCAATGAATATTGTAAATGCACAAACAGTAATTTCTCCGCATTGCAAGGTGCAGTTCTGAATTTTTTTGCTTTTTCCTGATCCTCTTAGCATGATAAAGAAGATTCAAAGAGAGTGAGATGCCAGTTCCTTTCATTCAGTCAGTAGCTTCAATCATTTCTGGTATATGAATAACATGATGTTTTTCAATGGCAAAAATCAATGAATATTGTAAATGCACAAACAGTAATTTCTCCGCATTGCAAGGTGCAATTCTGAAATTTTTTGCTTTTTCCTGCTCCTCTTAGCATGATAAAGAAGATTCAAAGAGAGTGAGATGCCAGCTCCTTTCATTCAGTCAGTAGCTTCAAACATTTCTGGTATATGAATAACATGATGTTTTTCAATGGCAAAAATCAATGAATATTGTAAATGCACAAACAGTAATTTCTCCGCATTGCAAGGTGCAATTCTGAAATTTTTTGCTTTTTCCTGCTCCTCTTAGCATGATAAAGAAGATTCAAAGAGAGTGAGATGCCAGCTCCTTTCATTCAGTCAGTAGCTTCAATCATTTCTGGACGTTTTTCAATGGCAAAAATCAATGAATATTGTAAATGCACAAACAGTAATTTCTCCGCATTGCAAGGTGCAATTCTGAAATTTTTTGCTTTTTCCTGCTCCTCTTAGCATGATAAAGAAGATTCAAAGAGAGTGAGATGCCAGCTCCTTTCATTCAGTCAGTAGCTTCAGTCATTTCTGGACGTTTTTCAATGGCAAAAATCAATGAATATTGTAAATGCACAAACAGTAATTTCTCCGCATTGCAAGGTGCAATTCTGAAATTTTTTGCTTTTTCCTGCTCCTCTTAGCATGATAAAGAAGATTCAAAGAGAGTGAGATGCCAGCTCCTTTCATTCAGTCAGTAGCTTCAAACATTTCTGGTATAAACATTTCTGGACGTTTTTCAATGGCAAAAATCAATGAATATTGTAAATGCACAAACAGTAATATCTCCACATTGCAAGGTGCAATTCTGAAATTTTTTGCTTTTTCCTGCTAATCCTAGCATGATAAAGAAGATTCAAATAGAGTGAGATGCCAGCTCCTTTCATTCAGTCAGTAGCTTCAAACATTTCTGGACGTTTTTCAATGGCAAAATTCAATGAATATTGTAAATGCACAAACAGTAATATCTCCACATTGCAAGGTGCAATTCTGAAATTTTTTGCTTTTTCCTGCTAATCCTAGCATGATAAAGAAGATTCAAAGAGAGTGAGATGCCAGCTCCTTTCATTCAGTCAGTAGCTTCAATCATTTCTGGACGTTTTTCAATGGCAAAAATCAATGAATATTGTAAATGCACAAACAGTAATTTCTCCGCATTGCAAGGTGCAATTCTGAAATTTTTTGCTTTTTCCTGCTCCTCTTAGCATGATAAAGAAGATTCAAAGAGAGTGAGATGCCAGCTCCTTTCATTCAGTCAGTAGCTTCAATCATTTCTGGACGTTTTTCAATGGCAAAAATCAATGAATATTGTAAATGCACAAACAGTAATTTCTCCGCATTGCAAGGTGCAATTCTGAAATTTTTTGCTTTTTCCTGCTCCTCTTAGCATGATAAAGAAGATTCAAAGAGAGTGAGATGCCAGCTCCTTTCATTCAGTCAGTAGCTTCAATCATTTCTGGTATATGAATAACATGATGTTTTTCAATGGCAAAAATCAATGAATATTGTAAATGCACAAACAGTAATTTCTCCGCATTGCAAGGTGCAATTCTGAAATTTTTTGCTTTTTCCTGCTCCTCTTAGCATGATAAAGAAGATTCAAAGAGAGTGAGATGCCAGCTCCTTTCATTCAGTCAGTAGCTTCAATCATTTCTGGACGTTTTTCAATGGCAAAAATCAATGAATATTGTAAATGCACAAACAGTAATTTCTCCGCATTGCAAGGTGCAATTCTGAAATTTTTTGCTTTTTCCTGCTCCTCTTAGCATGATAAAGAAGATTCAAAGAGAGTGAGATGCCAGCTCCTTTCATTCAGTCAGTAGCTTCAATCATTTCTGGACGTTTTTCAATGGCAAAAATCAATGAATATTGTAAATGCACAAACAGTAATTTCTCCGCATTGCAAATTGCAATTCTGAAATTTTTTGATTTTTCCTGCTCCTCTTAGCATGATAAAGAAGATTCAAAGAGAGTGAGATGCCAGCTCCTTTCATTCAGTCAGTAGCTTCAATCATTTCTGGACGTTTTTCAATGGCAAAAATCAATGAATATTGTAAATGCACAAACAGTAATTTCTCCGCATTGCAAGGTGCAATTCTGAAATTTTTTGCTTTTTCCTGCTCCTCTTAGCATGATAAAGAAGATTCAAAGAGAATGAGATGCCAGCTCCTTTCATTCAGTCAGTAGCTTCAATCATTTCTGGTATATGAATAACATGATGTTTTTCAATGGCAAAAATCAATGAATATTGTAAATGCACAAACAGTAATTTCTCCGCATTGCAAGGTGCAATTCTGAAATTTTTTGCTTTTTCCTGCTCCTCTTAGCATGATAAAGAAGATTCAAAGAGAGTGAGATGCCAGCTCCTTTCATTCAGTCAGTAGCTTCAATCATTTCTGGATGTTTTTCAATGGCAAAAATCAATGAATATTGTAAATGCACAAACAGTAATTTCTCCGCATTGCAAGGTGCAATTCTGAAATTTTTTGCTTTTTCCTGCTCCTCTTAGCATGATAAAGAAGATTCAGAGAGTGAGATGCCAGCTCCTTTCATTCAGTCAGTAGCTTCAGTCATTTCTGGACGTTTTTCAATGGCAAAAATCAATGAATATTGTAAATGCACAAACAGTAATTTCTCCGCATTGCAAGGTGCAATTCTGAAATTTTTTGCTTTTTCCTGCTCCTCTTAGCATGATAAAGAAGATTCAAAGAGAGTGAGATGCCAGCTCCTTTCATTCAGTCAGTAGCTTCAAACATTTCTGGTATAAACATTTCTGGACGTTTTTCAATGGCAAAAATCAATGAATATTGTAAATGCACAAACAGTAATATCTCCACATTGCAAGGTGCAATTCTGAAATTTTTTGCTATTTCCTGCTCCTCTTAGCATGATAAAGAAGATTCAAAGAGAGTGAGATGCCAGCTCCTTTCATTCAGTCAGTAGCTTCAATCATTTCTGGACGTTTTTCAATGGCAAAAATCAATGAATATTGTAAATGCACAAACAGTAATTTCTCCGCATTGCAAGGTGCAATTCTGAAATTTTTTGCTTTTTCCTGCTCCTCTTAGCATGATAAAGAAGATTCAAAGAGAGTGAGATGCCAGCTCCTTTCATTCAGTCAGTAGCTTCAATCATTTCTGGTATATGAATAACATGATGTTTTTCAATGGCAAAAATCAATGAATATTGTAAAAGCACAAACAGTAATTTCTCCGCATTGCAAGGTGCAATTCTGAAATTTTTTGCTTTTTCCTGCTCCTCTTAGCATGATAAAGAAGATTCAAAGAGAGTGAGATGCCAGCTCTTTTCATTCAGTCAGTAGCTTCAATCATTTCTGGACGTTTTTCAATGGCAAAAATCAATGAATATTGTAAATGCACAAACAGTAATTTCTCCGCATTGCAAGGTGCAATTCTGAAATTTTTTGCTTTTTCCTGCTCCTCTTAGCATGATAAAGAAGATTCAAAGAGAGTGAGATGCCAGCTCCTTTCATTCAGTCAGTAGCTTCAGTCATTTCTGGACGTTTTTCAATGGCAAAAATCAATGAATATTGTAAATGCACAAACAGTAATTTCTCCGCATTGCAAGGTGCAATTCTGAAATTCTTTGCTTTTTCCTGCTCCTCTTCCATGATAAAGAAGATTCAAAGAGAGTGAGATGCCAGCTCCTTTCATTCAGTCAGTAGCTTCAAACATTTCTGGTATAAACATTTCTGGACGTTTTTCAATGGCAAAAATCAATGAATATTGTAAATGCACAAACAGTAATATCTCCACATTGCAAGGTGCAATTCTGAAATTTTTTGCTTTTTCCTGCTAATCCTAGCATGGTAAAGAAGATTCAAATAGAGTGAGATGCCAGCTCCTTTCATTCAGTCAGTAGCTTCAAACATTTCTGGTCGTTTTTCAATGGCAAAAATCAATGAATATTGTAAATGCACAAACAGTAATATCTCCACATTGCAAGGTTCAATTCTGAAATTTTTTGCTTTTTCCTGCTAATCCTAGCATGATAAAGAAGATTCAAAGAGAATGAGATGCCAGCTCCTTTCATTCAGTCAGTAGCTTCAAACATTTCTGGTATATGAATAACATGATGTTTTTCAATGGCAAAAATCAATGAATATTGTAAATGCACAAACAGTAATATCTCCATATTGCAAGGTGCAATTCTGAAATTTTTTGCTTTTTCCTGCTAATCCTAGCATGATAAAGAAGATTCAAAGAGAGTGAGATGCCAGCTCCTTTCATTCAGTCAGTAGCTTCAAACATTTCTGGACGTTTTTCAATGGCAAAAATCAATGAATATTGTAAATGCACAAACAGTAATATCTCCACATTGCAAGGTGCAATTCTGAAATTTTTTGCTTTTTCCTGCTACTCCTAGCATGATAAAGAAGATTCAAAGAGAGTGAGATGCCAGCTCCTTTCATTCAGTCAGTAGCTTCAAACATTTCTGGACGTTTTTCAATGGCAAAAATCAATGAATATTGTAAATGCACAAACAGTAATATCTCCACATTGCAAGGTGCAATTCTGAAATTTTTTGCTTTTTCCTGCTAATCCTAGCATGATAAAGAAGATTCAAAGAGAGTGAGATGCCAGCTCCTTTCATTCAGTCAGTAGCTTCAAACATTTCTGGACGTTTTTCAATGGCAAAAATCTATGAATATTGTAAATGCACAAACAGTAATTTCTCCGCATTGCAAGGTGCAATTCAGAAATTTTTTGCTTTTTCCTGCTCCTCTTAGCATGATAAAGATTCAAAGAGAGTGAGATGCCAGCTCCTTTCATTCAGTCAGTAGCTTCAATCATTTCTGGACGTTTTTCAATGGCAAAAATCAATGAATATTGTAAATGCACAAGCAGTAATTTCTCCGCATTGCAAGGTGCAATTCTGAAATTTTTTGCTTTTTCCTGCTCCTCTTAGCATGATAAAGAAGATTCAAAGAGAGTGAGATGCCAGCTCCTTTCATTCAGTCAGTAGCTTCAATCATTTCTGGACGTTTTTCAATGGCAAAAATCAATGAATATTGTAAATGCACAAACAGTAATTTCTCCGCATTGCAAGGTGCAATTCTGAAATTTTTTGCTTTTTCCTGCTCCTCTTAGCATGAAAAAGAAGATTCAAAGAGAATGAGATGCCCGCTCCTTTCATTCAGTCAGTAGCTTCAATCATTTCTGGTATATGAATAACATGATGTTTTTCAATGGCAAAAATCAATGAATATTGTAAATGCACAAACAGTAATTTCTCCGCATTGCAAGGTGCAATTCTGAATTTTTTTGCTTTTTCCTGCTCCTCTTAGCATGATAAAGAAGATTCAAAGAGAGTGAGATGCCAGCTCCTTTCATTCAGTCAGTAGCTTCAATCATTTCTGGACGTTTTTCAATGGCAAAAATCAATGAATATTGTAAATGCACAAACAGTAATTTCTCCGCATTGCAAGGTGCAATTCTGAAATTTTTTGCTTTTTCCTGCTCCTCTTAGCATGATAAAGAAGATTCAAAGAGAGTGAGATGCCAGCTCCTTTCATTCAGTCAGTAGCTTCAAACATTTCTGGTATATGAATAACATGATGTTTTTCAATGGCAAAAATCAATGAATATTGTAAATGCACAAACAGTAATTTCTCCGCATTGCAAGGTGCAATTCTGAAATTTTTTGCTTTTTCCTGCTCCTCTTAGCATGATAAAGAAGATTCAAAGAGAGTGAGATGCCAGCTCCTTTCATTCAGTCAGTAGCTTCAATCTTTTCTGGACGTTTTTCAATGGCAAAAATCAATGAATATTGTAAATGCACAAACAGTAATTTCTCCGCATTGCAAGGTGCAATTCTGAAATTTTTTGCTTTTTCCTGCTCCTCTTAGCATGATAAAGAAGATTCAAAGAGAGTGAGATGCCAGCTCCTTTCATTCAGTCAGTAGCTTCAATCATTTCTGGTATATGAATAACATGATGTTTTTCAATGGCAAAAATCAATGAATATTGTAAATGCACAAACAGTAATTTCTCCGCATTGCAAGGTGCAATTCTGAAATTTTTTGCTTTTTCCTGCTCCTCTTAGCATGGTAAAGAAGATTCAAAGAGAGTGAGATGCCAGCTCCTTTCATTCAGTCAGTAGCTTCAATCATTTCTGGACGTTTTTCAATCGCAAAAATCAATGAATATTGTAAATGCACAAACAGTAATTTCTCCGCATTGCAAGGTGCAATTCTGAAATTTTTTGCTTTTTCCTGCTCCTCTTAGCATGATAAAGAAGATTCAAAGAGAGTGAGATGCCAGCTCCTTTCATTCAGTCAGTAGCTTCAATCATTTCTGGGTATGAATAACATGATGTTTTTCAATGGCAAAAATCAATGAATATTGTAAATGCACAAACAGTAATTTCTCCACATTGCAAAGTGCAATTCTGAAATTTTTTGCTTTTTCCTGCTCCTCTTAGCATGATAAAGAAGATTCAAAGAGAGTGAGATGCCAGCTCCTTTCATTCAGTCAGTAGCTTCAATCATTTCTGGACGTTTTTCAATGGCAAAAATCAATGAATATTGTAAATGCACAAACAGTAATTTCTCCGCACTGCAACGTGCAATTCTGAAATTTTTTGCTTTTTCCTGCTCCTCTTAGCATGATAAAGAAGATTCAAAGAGAGTGAGATGCCAGCTCCTTTCATTCAGTCAGTAGCTTCAATCATTTCTGGCCATTTTTCAATGGCAAAAATCAATGAATATTGAAAATGCACAAACAGTAATTTCTCCGCATTGCAAGGTGCAATTCTGAATTTTTTTGCTTTTTCCTGCTCCTCTTAGCATGATAAAGAAGATTCAAAGAGAGTGAGATGCCAGCTCCTTTCATTCAGTCAGTAACTTCAAACATTTCTGGTATAAACATTTCTGGACGTTTTTCAATGGCAAAAATCAATGAATATTGTAAATGCACAAACAGTAATATCTCCACATTGCAAGGTGCAATTCTGAAATTTTTTGCTTTTTCCTGCTAATCCTAGCATGATAAAGAATATTCAAATAGAGTGAGATGCCAGCTCCTTTCATTCAGTCAGTAGCTTCAAACATTTCTGGACGTTTTTCAATGGCAAAAATCAATGAATATTGTAAATGCACAAACAGTAATATCTCCACATTGCAAGGTGCAATTCTGAAATTTTTTGCTTTTTCCTGCTAATCCTAGCATGATAAAGAAGATTCAAAGAGAGTGAGATGCCAGGTCCTTTCATTCAGTCAGTAGCCTCAAACATTTCTGCTATATGAATAACATGATGTTTTTTAATGTCAAAAATCAATGAATATTGTAAATGCACAAACAGTAATATCTCCACATTGCAAGGTGCAATTCTGAAATTTTTTGCTTTTTCCTGCTAATCCTAGCATGATAAAGAAGATTCAAAGAGAGTGAGATGCCAGCTCCTTTCATTCAGTCAGTAGCTTCAAACATTTCTGGACGTTTTTCAATGGCAAAAATCAATGAATATTGTAAATGCACAAACAGTAATATCTCCACATTGCAAGGTGCAATTCTGAAATTTTTTGCTTTTTCCTGCTACTCCTAGCATGATAAAGAAGATTCAAAGAGAGTGAGATGCCAGCTCCTTTCATTCAGTCAGTAGCTTCAAACATTTCTGTACGTTTTTCAATGGCAAAAATCAATGAATATTGTAAATGCACAAACAGTAATATCTCCACATTGCAAGGTGCAATTCTGAAATTTTTTGCTTTTTCCTGCTAATCCTAGCATGATAAAGAAGATTCAAAGAGAGTGAGATGCCAGCTCCTTTCATTCAGTCAGTAGCTTCAAACATTTCTGGACGTTTTTCAATGGCAAAAATCAATGAATATTGTAAATGCACAAACAGTAATATCTCCACATTGCAAGGTGCAATTCTGAAATTTTTTGCTTTTTCCTGCTAATCCTAGCATGAAAAAGAAGATTCAAAGAGAGTGAGATGCCAGGTCCTTTCATTCAGTCAGTAGCTTCAATCATTTCTGGACGTTTTTCAATGGCAAAAATCAATGAATATTGTAAATGCACAAACAGTAATTTCTCCGCATTGCAAGGTGCAATTCTGAAATTTTTTGCTTTTTCCTGCTCCTCTTAGCATGATAAAGAAGATTCAAAGAGAGTGAGATGCCCGCTCCTTTCATTCAGTCAGTAGCTTCAATCATTTCTGGTATATGAATAACATGATGTTTTTCAATGGCAAAAATCAATGAATATTGTAAATGCACAAACAGTAATTTCTCCGCATTGCAAGGTGCAATTCTGAATTTTTTTGCTTTTTCCTGCTCCTCTTAGCATGATAAAGAAGATTCAAAGAGAGTGAGATGCCAGCTCCTTTCATTCAGTCAGTAGCTTCAATCATTTCTGGACGTTTTTCAATGGCAAAAATCAATGAATATTGTAAATGCACAAACAGTAATTTCTCCGCATTGCAAGGTGCAATTCTGAAATTTTTTGCTTTTTCCTGCTCCTCTTAGCATGATAAAGAAGATTCAAAGAGAGTGAGATGCCAGCTCCTTTCATTCAGTCAGTAGCTTCAAACATTTCTGGTATATGAATAACATGATGTTTTTCAATGGCAAAAATCAATGAATATTGTAAATGCACAAACAGTAATTTCTCCGCATTGCAAGGTGCAATTCTGAAAGTTTTTGCTTTTTCCTGCTCCTCTTAGCATGATAAAGAAGATTCAAAGAGAGTGAGATGCCAGCTCCTTTCATTCAGTCAGTAGCTTCAATCTTTTCTGGACGTTTTTCAATGGCAAAAATCAATGAATATTGTATATGCACAAACAGTAATTTCTCCGCATTGTAAGGTGGAATTCTGAAATTTTTTGCTTTTTCCTGCTCCTCTTAGCATGATAAAGAAGATTCAAAGATAGTGAGATGCCAGCTTCTTTCATTCAGTCAGTAGCTTCAAACATTTCTGGTAAATGAATAACATGATGTTTTTCAATGGCAAAAATCAATGAATATTGTAAATGCACAAAGAGTAATTTCTCCGCATTGCAAGGTGCAATTCTGAAATTTTTTGCTTTTTCCTGCTCCTCTTAGCATGATAAAGAAGACTCAAAGAGAGTTACATGCCAGCTCCTTTCATTCAGTCAGTAGCTTCAATCATTTCTGGACGTTTTTCAATGGCAAAAATCAATGAATATTGTAAATGCACAAACAGTAATTTCTCCGCATTGCAAGGTGCAATTCTGAAATTTTTTGCTTTTTCCTGCTCCTCTTAGCATGATAAAGAAGATTCAAAGAGAGTGAGATGCCAGCTCCTTTCATTCAGTCAGTGGCTTCAATCATTTCTGGACGTTTTTCAATGGCAAAAATCAATGAATATTGTAAATGCACAAACAGTAATTTCTCCGCATTGCAAGGTGCAATTCTGAAATTTTTTGCTTTTTCCTGCTCCTCTTAGCATGATAAAGAAGATTCAAAGAGAGTGAGATGCCAGCTCCTTTCATTCAGTCAGTAGCTTCAATCATTTCTGGTATATGAATAACATGATGTTTTTCAATGGCAAAAATCAATGAATATTGTAACTGCACAAACAGTAATTTCTCCGCATTGCAAGGTGCAATTCTGAAATTTTTTGCTTTTTCCTGCTCCTCTTAGCATGGTAAAGAAGATTCAAAGAGAGTGAGATGCCAGCTCCTTTCATTCAGTCAGTAGCTTCAATCATTTCTGGACGTTTTTCAATGGCAAAAATCAATGAATATTGTAAATGCACAAACAGTAATTTCTCCGCATTGCAAGGTGCAATTCTGAAATTTTTTGCTTTTTCCTGCTCCTCTTAGCATGATAAAGAAGATTCAAAGAGATTGAGATGCCAGCTCCTTTCATTCAGTCAGTAGCTTCAATCATTTCTGGACGTTTTTCAATGGCAATAATCAATGAATATTGTAAATGCACAAACAGTAATTTCTCCGCATTGCAAGGTGCAATTCTGAAATTTTTTGCTTTTTCCTGCTCCTCTTAGCATGATAAAGAAGATTCAAAGAGAGTGAGATGCCAGCTCCTTTCATTCAGTCAGTAGCTTCAATCATTTCTGGTATATGAATAACATGATGTTTTTCAATGGCAAAAATCAATGAATATTGTAAATGCACAAACAGTAATTTCTCCGCATTGCAAGGTGCAATTCTGAAATTTTTTGCTTTTTCCTGCTCCTCTTAGCATGATAAAGAAGATTCAAAGAGAGTGAGATGCCAGCTCCTTTCATTCAGTCAGTAGCTTCAATCATTTCTGGACGTTTTTCAATGGCAAAAATCAATGAATATTGTAAATGCACAAACAGTAATTTCTCCGCATTGCAAGGTGCAATTCTGAAATGTTTTGCTTTTTCCTGCTCCTCTTAGCATGATAAAGAAGATTCAAAGAGAGTGAGATGCCAGCTCCTTTCATTCAGTCAGTAGCTTCAATCATTTCTGGACGTTTTTCAATGGCAAAAATCAATGAATATTGTAAATGCACAAACAGTAATTTCTCCGCATTGCAAGGTGCAATTCTGAAATGTTTTGCTTTTTCCTGCTCCTCTTAGCATGATAAAGAAGATTCAAAGAGAGTGAGATGCCAGCTCCTTTCATTCGGTCAGTAGCTTCAATCATTTCTGGGTATGAATAACATGATGTTTTTCAATGGCAAAAATCAATGAATATTGTAAATGCACAAACAGTAATTTCTCCACATTGCAAGGTGCAATTCTGAAATTTTTTGCTTTTTCCTGCTCCTCTTAGCATGATAAAGAAGATTCAAAGAGAGTGAGATGCCAGCTCCTTTCATTCAGTCAGTAGCTTCAATCATTTCTGGACGTTTTTCAATGGCAAAAATCAATGAATATTGTAAATGCACAAACAGTAATTTCTCCGCATTGCAAGGTGCAATTCTGAAATTTTTTGCTTTTTCCTGCTCCTCTTAGCATGATAAAGAAGATTCAAAGAGAGTGAGATGCCAGCTCCTTTCATTCAGTCAGTAGCTTCAATCATTTCTGGACATTTTTCAATGGCAAAAATCAATGAATATTGTAAATGCACAAACAGTAATTTCTCCGCATTGCAAGGTGCAATTCTGAATTTTTTTGCTTTTTCCTGCTCCTCTTAGCATGATAAAGAAGATTCAAAGAGAGTGAGATGCCAGCTCCTTTCATTCAGTCAGTAGCTTCAAACATTTCTGGTATAAACATTTCTGGACGTTTTTCAATGGCAAAAATCAATGAATATTGTAAATGCACAAACAGTAATATCTCCACATTGCAAGGTGCAATTCTGAAATTTTTTGCTTTTTCCTGCTAATCCTAGCATGATAAAGAATATTCAAATAGAGTGAGATGCCAGCTCCTTTCATTCAGTCAGTAGCTTCAAACTTTTCTGGACGTTTTTCAATGGCAAAAATCAATGAATATTGTATATGCACAAACAGTAATTTCTCCGCATTGTAAGGTCGAATTCTGAAATTTTTTGCTTTTTCCTGCTCCTCTTAGCATGATAAAGAAGATTCAAAGATAGTGAGATGCCAGCTTCTTTCATTCAGTCAGTAGCTTCAAACATTTCTGGTAAATGAATAACATGATGTTTTTCAATGGCAAAAATCAATGAATATTGTAAATGCACAAAGAGTAATTTCTCCGCATTGCAAGGTGCAATTCTGAAATTTTTTGCTTTTTCCTGCTCCTCTTAGCATGATAAAGAAGACTCAAAGAGAGTTACATGCCAGCTCCTTTCATTCAGTCAGTAGCTTCAATCATTTCTGGACGTTTTTCAATGGCAAAAATCAATGAATATTGTAAATGCACAAACAGTAATTTCTCCGCATTGCAAGGTGCAATTCTGAAATTTTTTGCTTTTTCCTGCTCCTCTTAGCATGATAAAGAAGATTCAAAGAGAGTGAGATGCCAGCTCCTTTCATTCAGTCAGTAGCTTCAATCATTTCTGGACGTTTTTCAATGGCAAAAATCAATGAATATTGTAAATGCACAAACAGTAATTTCTCCGCATTGCAAGGTGCAATTCTGAAATTTTTTGCTTTTTCCTGCTCCTCTTAGCATGATAAAGAAGATTCAAAGAGAGTGAGATGCCAGCTCCTTTCATTCAGTCAGTAGCTTCAATCATTTCTGGTATATGAATAACATGATGTTTTTCAATGGCAAAAATCAATGAATATTGTAACTGCACAAACAGTAATTTCTCCGCATTGCAAGGTGCAATTCTGAAATTTTTTGCTTTTTCCTGCTCCTCTTAGCATGGTAAAGAAGATTCAAAGAGAGTGAGATGCCAGCTCCTTTCATTCAGTCAGTAGCTTCAATCATTTCTGGACGTTTTTCAATGGCAAAAATCAATGAATATTGTAAATGCACAAACAGTAATTTCTCCGCATTGCAAGGTGCAATTCTGAATTTTTTTGCTTTTTCCTGCTCCTCTTAGCATGATAAAGAAGATTCAAAGAGAGTGAGATGCCAGCTCCTTTCATTCAGTCAGTAGCTTCAATCACTTCTGGACGTTTTTCAATGGCAAAAATCAATGAATATTGTAAATGCACAAACAGTAATTTCTCCGCATTGCAAGGTGCAATTCTGAAATTTTTTGCTTTTTCCTGCTCCTCTTAGCATGATAAAGAAGATTCAAAGAGAGTGAGATGCCAGCTCCTTTCATTCAGTCAGTAGCTTCAATCATTTCTGGTATATGAATAACATGATGTTTTTCAATGGCAAAAATCAATGAATATTGTAAATGCACAAACAGTAATTTCTCCGCATTGCAAGGTGCAATTCTGAAATTTTTTGCTTTTTCCTGCTCCTCTTAGCATGGTAAAGAAGATTCAAAGAGAGTGAGATGCCAGCTCCTTTCATTCAGTCAGTAGCTTCAATCATTTCTGGACGTTTTTCAATGGCAAAAATCAATGAATATTGTAAATGCACAAACAGTAATTTCTCCGCATTGCAAGGTGCAATTCTGAAATTTTTTGCTTTTTCCTGCTCCTCTTAGCATGATAAAGAAGATTCAAAGAGATTGAGATGCCAGCTCCTTTCATTCAGTCAGTAGCTTCAATCATTTCTGGACGTTTTTCAATGGCAATAATCAATGAATATTGTAAATGCACAAACAGTAATTTCTCCGCATTGCAAGGTGCAATTCTGAAATTTTTTGCTTTTTCCTGCTCCTCTTAGCATGATAAAGAAGATTCAAAGAGAGTGAGATGCCAGCTCCTTTCATTCAGTCAGTAGCTTCAATCATTTCTGGTATATGAATAACATGATGTTTTTCAATGGCAAAAATCAATGAATATTGTAAATGCACAAACAGTAATTTCTCCGCATTGCAAGGTGCAATTCTGAAATTTTTTGCTTTTTCCTGCTCCTCTTAGCATGATAAAGAAGATTCAAAGAGAGTGAGATGCCAGCTCCTTTCATTCGTTCAGTAGCTTCAATCATTTCTGGGTATGAATAACATGATGTTTTTCAATGGCAAAAATCAATGAATATTGTAAATGCACAAACAGTAATTTCTCCACATTGCAAGGTGCAATTCTGAAATTTTTTGCTTTTTCCTGCTCCTCTTAGCATGATAAAGAAGATTCAAAGAGAGTGAGATGCCAGCTCCTTTCATTCAGTCAGTAGCTTCAATCATTTCTGGACGTTTTTCAATGGCAAAAATCAATGAATATTGTAAATGCACAAACAGTAATTTCTCCGCATTGCAAGGTGCAATTCTGAAATTTTTTGCTTTTTCCTGCTCCTCTTAGCATGATAAAGAAGATTCAAAGAGAGTGAGATGCCAGCTCCTTTCATTCAGTCAGTAGCTTCAATCATTTCTGGACATTTTTCAATGGCAAAAATCAATGAATATTGTAAATGCACAAACAGTAATTTCTCCGCATTGCAAGGTGCAATTCTGAATTTTTTTGCTTTTTCCTGCTCCTCTTAGCATGATAAAGAAGATTCAAAGAGAGTGAGATGCCAGCTCCTTTCATTCAGTCAGTAGCTTCAAACATTTCTGGTATAAACATTTCTGGACGTTTTTCAATGGCAAAAATCAATGAATATTGTAAATGCACAAACAGTAATATCTCCACATTGCAAGGTGCAATTCTGAAATTTTTTGCTTTTTCCTGCTAATCCTAGCATGATAAAGAATATTCAAATAGAGTGAGATGCCAGCTCCTTTCATTCAGTCAGTAGCTTCAAACATTTCTGGACGTTTTTCAATGGCAAAAATCAATGAATATTGTATATGCACAAACAGTAATTTCTCCGCATTGTAAGGTGGAATTCTGAAATTTTTTGCTTTTTCCTGCTCCTCTTAGCATGATAAAGAAGATTCAAAGATAGTGAGATGCCAGCTTCTTTCATTCAGTCAGTAGCTTCAAACATTTCTGGTAAATGAATAACATGATGTTTTTCAATGGCAAAAATCAATGAATATTGTAAATGCACAAAGAGTAATTTCTCCGCATTGCAAGGTGCAATTCTGAAATTTTTTGCTTTTTCCTGCTCCTCTTAGCATGATAAAGAAGACTCAAAGAGAGTTACATGCCAGCTCCTTTCATTCAGTCAGTAGCTTCAATCATTTCTGGACGTTTTTCAATGGCAAAAATCAATGAATATTGTAAATGCACAAACAGTAATTTCTCCGCATTGCAAGGTGCAATTCTGAAATTTTTTGCTTTTTCCTGCTCCTCTTAGCATGATAAAGAAGATTCAAAGAGAGTGAGATGCCAGCTCCTTTCATTCAGTCAGTAGCTTCAATCATTTCTGGACGTTTTTCAATGGCAAAAATCAATGAATATTGTAAATGCACAAACAGTAATTTCTCCGCATTGCAAGGTGCAATTCTGAAATTTTTTGCTTTTTCCTGCTCCTCTTAGCATGATAAAGAAGATTCAAAGAGAGTGAGATGCCAGCTCCTTTCATTCAGTCAGTAGCTTCAATCATTTCTGGTATATGAATAACATGATGTTTTTCAATGGCAAAAATCAATGAATATTGTAACTGCACAAACAGTAATTTCTCCGCATTGCAAGGTGCAATTCTGAAATTTTTTGCTTTTTCCTGCTCCTCTTAGCATGGTAAAGAAGATTCAAAGAGAGTGAGATGCCAGCTCCTTTCATTCAGTCAGTAGCTTCAATCATTTCTGGACGTTTTTCAATGGCAAAAATCAATGAATATTGTAAATGCACAAACAGTAATTTCTCCGCATTGCAAGGTGCAATTCTGAATTTTTTTGCTTTTTCCTGCTCCTCTTAGCATGATAAAGAAGATTCAAAGAGAGTGAGATGCCAGCTCCTTTCATTCAGTCAGTAGCTTCAATCACTTCTGGACGTTTTTCAATGGCAAAAATCAATGAATATTGTAAATGCACAAACAGTAATTTCTCCGCATTGCAAGGTGCAATTCTGAAATTTTTTGCTTTTTCCTGCTCCTCTTAGCATGATAAAGAAGATTCAAAGAGAGTGAGATGCCAGCTCCTTTCATTCAGTCAGTAGCTTCAATCATTTCTGGTATATGAATAACATGATGTTTTTCAATGGCAAAAATCAATGAATATTGTAAATGCACAAACAGTAATTTCTCCGCATTGCAAGGTGCAATTCTGAAATTTTTTGCTTTTTCCTGCTCCTCTTAGCATGGTAAAGAAGATTCAAAGAGAGTGAGATGCCAGCTCCTTTCATTCAGTCAGTAGCTTCAATCATTTCTGGACGTTTTTCAATGGCAAAAATCAATGAATATTGTAAATGCACAAACAGTAATTTCTCCGCATTGCAAGGTGCAATTCTGAAATTTTTTGCTTTTTCCTGCTCCTCTTAGCATGATAAAGAAGATTCAAAGAGAGTGAGATGCCAGCTCCTTTCATTCAGTCAGTAGCTTCAATCATTTCTGGACGTTTTTCAATGGCAAAAATCAATGAATATTGTAAATGCACAAACAGTAATTTCTCCGCATTGCAAGGTGCAATTCTGAAATTTTTTGCTTTTTCCTGCTCCTCTTAGCATGATAAAGAAGATTCAAAGAGAGTGAGAAGCCAGCTCCTTTCATTCAGTCAGTAGCTTCAATCATTTCTGGACGTTTTTCAATGGCAAAAATCAATGAATATTGTAAATGCACAAACAGTAATTTCTCCGCATTGCAAGGTGCAATTCTGAAATTTTTTGCTTTTTCCTGCTCCTCTTAGCATGATAAAGAAGATTCAAAGAGAGTGAGATGCCAGCTCCTTTCATTCAGTCAGTAGCTTCAATCATTTCTGGTATATGAATAACATGATGTTTTTCAATGGCAAAAATCAATGAATATTGTAACTGCACAAACAGTAATTTCTCCGCATTGCAAGGTGCAATTCTGAAATTTTTTGCTTTTTCCTGCTCCTCTTAGCATGGTAAAGAAGATTCAAAGAGAGTGAGATGCCAGCTCCTTTCATTCAGTCAGTAGCTTCAATCATTTCTGGATGTTTTTCAATGGCAAAAATCAATGAATATTGTAAATGCACAAACAGTAATTTCTCCGCATTGCAAGGTGCAATTCTGAATTTTTTTGCTTTTTCCTGCTCCTCTTAGCATGATAAAGAAGATTCAAAGAGAGTGAGATGCCAGCTCCTTTCATTCAGTCAGTAGCTTCAATCACTTCTGGACGTTTTTCAATGGCAAAAATCAATGAATATTGTAAATGCACAAACAGTAATTTCTCCGCATTGCAAGGTGCAATTCTGAAATTTTTTGCTTTTTCCTGCTCCTCTTAGCATGATAAAGAAGATTCAAAGAGAGTGAGATGCCAGCTCCTTTCATTCAGTCAGTAGCTTCAATCATTTCTGGTATATGAATAACATGATGTTTTTCAATGGCAAAAATCAATGAATATTGTAAATGCACAAACAGTAATTTCTCCGCATTGCAAGGTGCAATTCTGAAATTTTTTGCTTTTTCCTGCTCCTCTTAGCATGGTAAAGAAGATTCAAAGAGAGTGAGATGCCAGCTCCTTTCATTCAGTCAGTAGCTTCAATCATTTCTGGACGTTTTTCAATGGCAAAAATCAATGAATATTGTAAATGCACAAACAGTAATTTCTCCGCATTGCAAGGTGCAATTCTGAAATTTTTTGCTTTTTCCTGCTCCTCTTAGCATGATAAAGAAGATTCAAAGAGAGTGAGATGCCAGCTCCTTTCATTCAGTCAGTAGCTTCAATCATTTCTGGACGTTTTTCAATGGCAAAAATCAATGAATATTGTAAATGCACAAACAGTAATTTCTCCGCATTGCAAGGTGCAATTCTGAAATTTTTTGCTTTTTCCTGCTCCTCTTAGCATGATAAAGAAGATTCAAAGAGAGTGAGATGCCAGCTCCTTTCATTCAGTCAGTAGCTTCAATCATTTCTGGACATTTTTCAATGGCAAAAATCAATGAATATTGTAAATGCACAAACAGTAATTTCTCCGCATTGCAAGGTGCAATTCTGAATTTTTTTGCTTTTTCCTGCTCCTCTTAGCATGATAAAGAAGATTCAAAGAGAGTGAGATGCCAGCTCCTTTCATTCAGTCAGTAGCTTCAAACATTTCTGGTATAAACATTTCTGGACGTTTTTCAATGGCAAAAATCAATGAATATTGTAAATGCACAAACAGTAATATCTCCACATTGCAAGGTGCAATTCTGAAATTTTTTGCTTTTTCCTGCTAATCCTAGCATGATAAAGAAGATTCAAAGAGAGTGAGATGCCAGCTCCTTTCATTCAGTCAGTAGCTTCAATCATTTCTGGTATATGAATAACATGATGTTTTTCAATGGCAAAAATCAATGAATATTGTAAATGCACAAACAGTAATTTCTCCGCATTGCAAGGTGCAATTCTGAAATTTTTTGCTTTTTCCTGCTCCTCTTAGCATGGTAAAGAAGATTCAAAGAGAGTGAGATGCCAGCTCCTTTCATTCAGTCAGTAGCTTCAATCATTTCTGGACGTTTTTCAATGGCAAAAATCAATGAATATTGTAAATGCACAAACAGTAATTTCTCCGCATTGCAAGGTGCAATTCTGAAATTTTTTGCTTTTTCCTGCTCCTCTTAGCATGATAAAGAAGATTCAAAGAGAGTGAGATGCCAGCTCCTTTCATTCAGTCAGTAGCTTCAATCATTTCTGGACGTTTTTCAATGGCAAAAATCAATGAATATTGTAAATGCACAAACAGTAATTTCTCCGCATTGCAAGGTGCAATTCTGAAATGTTTTGCTTTTTCCTGCTCCTCTTAGCATGATAAAGAAGATTCAAAGAGAGTGAGATGCCAGCTCCTTTCATTCAGTCAGTAGCTTCAATCATTTCTGGGTATGAATAACATGATGTTTTTCAATGGCAAAAATCAATGAATATTGTAAATGCACAAACAGTAATTTCTCCACATTGCAAGGTGCAATTCTGAAATTTTTTGCTTTTTCCTGCTCCTCTTAGCATGGTAAAGAAGATTCAAAGAGAGTGAGATGCCAGCTCCTTTCATTCAGTCAGTAGCTTCAATCATTTCTGGACGTTTTTCAATGGCAAAAATCAATGAATATTGTAAATGCACAAACAGTAATTTCTCCGCATTGCAAGGTGCAATTCTGAAATTTTTTGCTTTTTCCTGCTCCTCTTAGCATGATAAAGAAGATTCAAAGAGAGTGAGATGCCAGCTCCTTTCATTCAGTCAGTAGCTTCAATCATTTCTGGACGTTTTTCAATGGCAAAAATCAATGAATATTGTAAATGCACAAACAGTAATTTCTCCGCATTGCAAGGTGCAATTCTGAAATTTTTTGCTTTTTCCTGCTCCTCTTAGCATGATAAAGAAGATTCAAAGAGAGTGAGAAGCCAGCTCCTTTCATTCAGTCAGTAGCTTCAATCATTTCTGGACGTTTTTCAATGGCAAAAATCAATGAATATTGTAAATGCACAAACAGTAATTTCTCCGCATTGCAAGGTGCAATTCTGAAATTTTTTGCTTTTTCCTGCTCCTCTTAGCATGATAAAGAAGATTCAAAGAGAGTGAGATGCCAGCTCCTTTCATTCAGTCAGTAGCTTCAATCATTTCTGGTATATGAATAACATGATGTTTTTCAATGGCAAAAATCAATGAATATTGTAACTGCACAAACAGTAATTTCTCCGCATTGCAAGGTGCAATTCTGAAATTTTTTGCTTTTTCCTGCTCCTCTTAGCATGGTAAAGAAGATTCAAAGAGAGTGAGATGCCAGCTCCTTTCATTCAGTCAGTAGCTTCAATCATTTCTGGACGTTTTTCAATGGCAAAAATCAATGAATATTGTAAATGCACAAACAGTAATTTCTCCGCATTGCAAGGTGCAATTCTGAAATTTTTTGCTTTTTCCTGCTCCTCTTAGCATGATAAAGAAGATTCAAAGAGATTGAGATGCCAGCTCCTTTCATTCAGTCAGTAGCTTCAATCATTTCTGGACGTTTTTCAATGGCAATAATCAATGAATATTGTAAATGCACAAACAGTAATTTCTCCGCATTGCAAGGTGCAATTCTGAAATTTTTTGCTTTTTCCTGCTCCTCTTAGCATGATAAAGAAGATTCAAAGAGAGTGAGATGCCAGCTCCTTTCATTCAGTCAGTAGCTTCAATCATTTCTGGTATATGAATAACATGATGTTTTTCAATGGCAAAAATCAATGAATATTGTAAATGCACAAACAGTAATTTCTCCGCATTGCAAGGTGCAATTCTGAAA
Source organism: Phyllobates terribilis (assembly GCF_046119375.1). Classification (NCBI taxonomy): domain Eukaryota; kingdom Metazoa; phylum Chordata; class Amphibia; order Anura; family Dendrobatidae; genus Phyllobates; species Phyllobates terribilis. Next base: position 8,686 of record NW_027366654.1, on the reverse strand, counting down.
TTTTTTGCTTTTTCCTGCTCCTCTTAGCATGATAAAGAAGATTCAAAGAGATTGAGATGCCAGCTCCTTTCATTCAGTCAGTAGCTTCAATCATTTCTGGACGTTTTTCAATGGCAATAATCAATGAATATTGTAAATGCACAAACAGTAATTTCTCCGCATTGCAAGGTGCAATTCTGAAATGTTTTGCTTTTTCCTGCTCCTCTTAGCATGATAAAGAAGATTCAAAGAGAGTGAGATGCCAGCTCCTTTCATTCGGTCAGTAGCTTCAATCATTTCTGGGTATGAATAACATGATGTTTTTCAATGGCAAAAATCAATGAATATTGTAAATGCACAAACAGTAATTTCTCCACATTGCAAGGTGCAATTCTGAAATTTTTTGCTTTTTCCTGCTCCTCTTAGCATGATAAAGAAGATTCAAAGAGAGTGAGATGCCAGCTCCTTTCATTCAGTCAGTAGCTTCAATCATTTCTGGACGTTTTTCAATGGCAAAAATCAATGAATATTGTAAATGCACAAACAGTAATTTCTCCGCATTGCAAGGTGCAATTCTGAAATTTTTTGCTTTTTCCTGCTCCTCTTAGCATGATAAAGAAGATTCAAAGAGAGTGAGATGCCAGCTCCTTTCATTCAGTCAGTAGCTTCAATCATTTCTGGACATTTTTCAATGGCAAAAATCAATGAATATTGTAAATGCACAAACAGTAATTTCTCCGCATTGCAAGGTGCAATTCTGAATTTTTTTGCTTTTTCCTGCTCCTCTTAGCATGATAAAGAAGATTCAAAGAGAGTGAGATGCCAGCTCCTTTCATTCAGTCAGTAGCTTCAAACATTTCTGGTATAAACATTTCTGGACGTTTTTCAATGGCAAAAATCAATGAATATTGTAAATGCACAAACAGTAATATCTCCACATTGCAAGGTGCAATTCTGAAATTTTTTGCTTTTTCCTGCTAATCCTAGCATGATAAAGAATATTCAAATAGAGTGAGATGCCAGCTCCTTTCATTCAGTCAGTAGCTTCAAACTTTTCTGGACGTTTTTCAATGGCAAAAATCAATGAATATTGTATATGCACAAACAGTAATTTCTCCGCATTGTAAGGTCGAATTCTGAAATTTTTTGCTTTTTCCTGCTCCTCTTAGCATGATAAAGAAGATTCAAAGATAGTGAGATGCCAGCTTCTTTCATTCAGTCAGTAGCTTCAAACATTTCTGGTAAATGAATAACATGATGTTTTTCAATGGCAAAAATCAATGAATATTGTAAATGCACAAAGAGTAATTTCTCCGCATTGCAAGGTGCAATTCTGAAATTTTTTGCTTTTTCCTGCTCCTCTTAGCATGATAAAGAAGACTCAAAGAGAGTTACATGCCAGCTCCTTTCATTCAGTCAGTAGCTTCAATCATTTCTGGACGTTTTTCAATGGCAAAAATCAATGAATATTGTAAATGCACAAACAGTAATTTCTCCGCATTGCAAGGTGCAATTCTGAAATTTTTTGCTTTTTCCTGCTCCTCTTAGCATGATAAAGAAGATTCAAAGAGAGTGAGATGCCAGCTCCTTTCATTCAGTCAGTAGCTTCAATCATTTCTGGACGTTTTTCAATGGCAAAAATCAATGAATATTGTAAATGCACAAACAGTAATTTCTCCGCATTGCAAGGTGCAATTCTGAAATTTTTTGCTTTTTCCTGCTCCTCTTAGCATGATAAAGAAGATTCAAAGAGAGTGAGATGCCAGCTCCTTTCATTCAGTCAGTAGCTTCAATCATTTCTGGTATATGAATAACATGATGTTTTTCAATGGCAAAAATCAATGAATATTGTAACTGCACAAACAGTAATTTCTCCGCATTGCAAGGTGCAATTCTGAAATTTTTTGCTTTTTCCTGCTCCTCTTAGCATGGTAAAGAAGATTCAAAGAGAGTGAGATGCCAGCTCCTTTCATTCAGTCAGTAGCTTCAATCATTTCTGGACGTTTTTCAATGGCAAAAATCAATGAATATTGTAAATGCACAAACAGTAATTTCTCCGCATTGCAAGGTGCAATTCTGAATTTTTTTGCTTTTTCCTGCTCCTCTTAGCATGATAAAGAAGATTCAAAGAGAGTGAGATGCCAGCTCCTTTCATTCAGTCAGTAGCTTCAATCACTTCTGGACGTTTTTCAATGGCAAAAATCAATGAATATTGTAAATGCACAAACAGTAATTTCTCCGCATTGCAAGGTGCAATTCTGAAATTTTTTGCTTTTTCCTGCTCCTCTTAGCATGATAAAGAAGATTCAAAGAGAGTGAGATGCCAGCTCCTTTCATTCAGTCAGTAGCTTCAATCATTTCTGGTATATGAATAACATGATGTTTTTCAATGGCAAAAATCAATGAATATTGTAAATGCACAAACAGTAATTTCTCCGCATTGCAAGGTGCAATTCTGAAATTTTTTGCTTTTTCCTGCTCCTCTTAGCATGGTAAAGAAGATTCAAAGAGAGTGAGATGCCAGCTCCTTTCATTCAGTCAGTAGCTTCAATCATTTCTGGACGTTTTTCAATGGCAAAAATCAATGAATATTGTAAATGCACAAACAGTAATTTCTCCGCATTGCAAGGTGCAATTCTGAAATTTTTTGCTTTTTCCTGCTCCTCTTAGCATGATAAAGAAGATTCAAAGAGATTGAGATGCCAGCTCCTTTCATTCAGTCAGTAGCTTCAATCATTTCTGGACGTTTTTCAATGGCAATAATCAATGAATATTGTAAATGCACAAACAGTAATTTCTCCGCATTGCAAGGTGCAATTCTGAAATTTTTTGCTTTTTCCTGCTCCTCTTAGCATGATAAAGAAGATTCAAAGAGAGTGAGATGCCAGCTCCTTTCATTCAGTCAGTAGCTTCAATCATTTCTGGTATATGAATAACATGATGTTTTTCAATGGCAAAAATCAATGAATATTGTAAATGCACAAACAGTAATTTCTCCGCATTGCAAGGTGCAATTCTGAAATTTTTTGCTTTTTCCTGCTCCTCTTAGCATGATAAAGAAGATTCAAAGAGAGTGAGATGCCAGCTCCTTTCATTCGTTCAGTAGCTTCAATCATTTCTGGGTATGAATAACATGATGTTTTTCAATGGCAAAAATCAATGAATATTGTAAATGCACAAACAGTAATTTCTCCACATTGCAAGGTGCAATTCTGAAATTTTTTGCTTTTTCCTGCTCCTCTTAGCATGATAAAGAAGATTCAAAGAGAGTGAGATGCCAGCTCCTTTCATTCAGTCAGTAGCTTCAATCATTTCTGGACGTTTTTCAATGGCAAAAATCAATGAATATTGTAAATGCACAAACAGTAATTTCTCCGCATTGCAAGGTGCAATTCTGAAATTTTTTGCTTTTTCCTGCTCCTCTTAGCATGATAAAGAAGATTCAAAGAGAGTGAGATGCCAGCTCCTTTCATTCAGTCAGTAGCTTCAATCATTTCTGGACATTTTTCAATGGCAAAAATCAATGAATATTGTAAATGCACAAACAGTAATTTCTCCGCATTGCAAGGTGCAATTCTGAATTTTTTTGCTTTTTCCTGCTCCTCTTAGCATGATAAAGAAGATTCAAAGAGAGTGAGATGCCAGCTCCTTTCATTCAGTCAGTAGCTTCAAACATTTCTGGTATAAACATTTCTGGACGTTTTTCAATGGCAAAAATCAATGAATATTGTAAATGCACAAACAGTAATATCTCCACATTGCAAGGTGCAATTCTGAAATTTTTTGCTTTTTCCTGCTAATCCTAGCATGATAAAGAATATTCAAATAGAGTGAGATGCCAGCTCCTTTCATTCAGTCAGTAGCTTCAAACATTTCTGGACGTTTTTCAATGGCAAAAATCAATGAATATTGTATATGCACAAACAGTAATTTCTCCGCATTGTAAGGTGGAATTCTGAAATTTTTTGCTTTTTCCTGCTCCTCTTAGCATGATAAAGAAGATTCAAAGATAGTGAGATGCCAGCTTCTTTCATTCAGTCAGTAGCTTCAAACATTTCTGGTAAATGAATAACATGATGTTTTTCAATGGCAAAAATCAATGAATATTGTAAATGCACAAAGAGTAATTTCTCCGCATTGCAAGGTGCAATTCTGAAATTTTTTGCTTTTTCCTGCTCCTCTTAGCATGATAAAGAAGACTCAAAGAGAGTTACATGCCAGCTCCTTTCATTCAGTCAGTAGCTTCAATCATTTCTGGACGTTTTTCAATGGCAAAAATCAATGAATATTGTAAATGCACAAACAGTAATTTCTCCGCATTGCAAGGTGCAATTCTGAAATTTTTTGCTTTTTCCTGCTCCTCTTAGCATGATAAAGAAGATTCAAAGAGAGTGAGATGCCAGCTCCTTTCATTCAGTCAGTAGCTTCAATCATTTCTGGACGTTTTTCAATGGCAAAAATCAATGAATATTGTAAATGCACAAACAGTAATTTCTCCGCATTGCAAGGTGCAATTCTGAAATTTTTTGCTTTTTCCTGCTCCTCTTAGCATGATAAAGAAGATTCAAAGAGAGTGAGATGCCAGCTCCTTTCATTCAGTCAGTAGCTTCAATCATTTCTGGTATATGAATAACATGATGTTTTTCAATGGCAAAAATCAATGAATATTGTAACTGCACAAACAGTAATTTCTCCGCATTGCAAGGTGCAATTCTGAAATTTTTTGCTTTTTCCTGCTCCTCTTAGCATGGTAAAGAAGATTCAAAGAGAGTGAGATGCCAGCTCCTTTCATTCAGTCAGTAGCTTCAATCATTTCTGGACGTTTTTCAATGGCAAAAATCAATGAATATTGTAAATGCACAAACAGTAATTTCTCCGCATTGCAAGGTGCAATTCTGAATTTTTTTGCTTTTTCCTGCTCCTCTTAGCATGATAAAGAAGATTCAAAGAGAGTGAGATGCCAGCTCCTTTCATTCAGTCAGTAGCTTCAATCACTTCTGGACGTTTTTCAATGGCAAAAATCAATGAATATTGTAAATGCACAAACAGTAATTTCTCCGCATTGCAAGGTGCAATTCTGAAATTTTTTGCTTTTTCCTGCTCATCTTAGCATGATAAAGAAGATTCAAAGAGAGTGAGATGCCAGCTCCTTTCATTCAGTCAGTAGCTTCAATCATTTCTGGTATATGAATAACATGATGTTTTTCAATGGCAAAAATCAATGAATATTGTAAATGCACAAACAGTAATTTCTCCGCATTGCAAGGTGCAATTCTGAAATTTTTTGCTTTTTCCTGCTCCTCTTAGCATGGTAAAGAAGATTCAAAGAGAGTGAGATGCCAGCTCCTTTCATTCAGTCAGTAGCTTCAATCATTTCTGGACGTTTTTCAATGGCAAAAATCAATGAATATTGTAAATGCACAAACAGTAATTTCTCCGCATTGCAAGGTGCAATTCTGAAATTTTTTGCTTTTTCCTGCTCCTCTTAGCATGATAAAGAAGATTCAAAGAGAGTGAGATGCCAGCTCCTTTCATTCAGTCAGTAGCTTCAATCATTTCTGGACGTTTTTCAATGGCAAAAATCAATGAATATTGTAAATGCACAAACAGTAATTTCTCCGCATTGCAAGGTGCAATTCTGAAATTTTTTGCTTTTTCCTGCTCCTCTTAGCATGATAAAGAAGATTCAAAGAGAGTGAGAAGCCAGCTCCTTTCATTCAGTCAGTAGCTTCAATCATTTCTGGACGTTTTTCAATGGCAAAAATCAATGAATATTGTAAATGCACAAACAGTAATTTCTCCGCATTGCAAGGTGCAATTCTGAAATTTTTTGCTTTTTCCTGCTCCTCTTAGCATGATAAAGAAGATTCAAAGAGAGTGAGATGCCAGCTCCTTTCATTCAGTCAGTAGCTTCAATCATTTCTGGTATATGAATAACATGATGTTTTTCAATGGCAAAAATCAATGAATATTGTAACTGCACAAACAGTAATTTCTCCGCATTGCAAGGTGCAATTCTGAAATTTTTTGCTTTTTCCTGCTCCTCTTAGCATGGTAAAGAAGATTCAAAGAGAGTGAGATGCCAGCTCCTTTCATTCAGTCAGTAGCTTCAATCATTTCTGGACGTTTTTCAATGGCAAAAATCAATGAATATTGTAAATGCACAAACAGTAATTTCTCCGCATTGCAAGGTGCAATTCTGAATTTTTTTGCTTTTTCCTGCTCCTCTTAGCATGATAAAGAAGATTCAAAGAGAGTGAGATGCCAGCTCCTTTCATTCAGTCAGTAGCTTCAATCACTTCTGGACGTTTTTCAATGGCAAAAATCAATGAATATTGTAAATGCACAAACAGTAATTTCTCCGCATTGCAAGGTGCAATTCTGAAATTTTTTGCTTTTTCCTGCTCCTCTTAGCATGATAAAGAAGATTCAAAGAGAGTGAGATGCCAGCTCCTTTCATTCAGTCAGTAGCTTCAATCATTTCTGGTATATGAATAACATGATGTTTTTCAATGGCAAAAATCAATGAATATTGTAAATGCACAAACAGTAATTTCTCCGCATTGCAAGGTGCAATTCTGAAATTTTTTGCTTTTTCCTGCTCCTCTTAGCATGGTAAAGAAGATTCAAAGAGAGTGAGATGCCAGCTCCTTTCATTCAGTCAGTAGCTTCAATCATTTCTGGACGTTTTTCAATGGCAAAAATCAATGAATATTGTAAATGCACAAACAGTAATTTCTCCGCATTGCAAGGTGGAATTCTGAAATTTTTTGCTTTTTCCTGCTCCTCTTAGCATGATAAAGAAGATTCAAAGAGAGTGAGATGCCAGCTCCTTTCATTCAGTCAGTAGCTTCAATCATTTCTGGACGTTTTTCAATGGCAAAAATCAATGAATATTGTAAATGCACAAACAGTAATTTCTCCGCATTGCAAGGTGCAATTCTGAAATTTTTTGCTTTTTCCTGCTCCTCTTAGCATGATAAAGAAGATTCAAAGAGAGTGAGATGCCAGCTCCTTTCATTCAGTCAGTAGCTTCAATCATTTCTGGACATTTTTCAATGGCAAAAATCAATGAATATTGTAAATGCACAAACAGTAATTTCTCCGCATTGCAAGGTGCAATTCTGAATTTTTTTGCTTTTTCCTGCTCCTCTTAGCATGATAAAGAAGATTCAAAGAGAGTGAGATGCCAGCTCCTTTCATTCAGTCAGTAGCTTCAAACATTTCTGGTATAAACATTTCTGGACGTTTTTCAATGGCAAAAATCAATGAATATTGTAAATGCACAAACAGTAATATCTCCACATTGCAAGGTGCAATTCTGAAATTTTTTGCTTTTTCCTGCTAATCCTAGCATGATAAAGAAGATTCAAAGAGAGTGAGATGCCAGCTCCTTTCATTCAGTCAGTAGCTTCAATCATTTCTGGTATATGAATAACATGATGTTTTTCAATGGCAAAAATCAATGAATATTGTAAATGCACAAACAGTAATTTCTCCGCATTGCAAGGTGCAATTCTGAAATTTTTTGCTTTTTCCTGCTCCTCTTAGCATGGTAAAGAAGATTCAAAGAGAGTGAGATGCCAGCTCCTTTCATTCAGTCAGTAGCTTCAATCATTTCTGGACGTTTTTCAATGGCAAAAATCAATGAATATTGTAAATGCACAAACAGTAATTTCTCCGCATTGCAAGGTGCAATTCTGAAATTTTTTGCTTTTTCCTGCTCCTCTTAGCATGATAAAGAAGATTCAAAGAGAGTGAGATGCCAGCTCCTTTCATTCAGTCAGTAGCTTCAATCATTTCTGGACGTTTTTCAATGGCAAAAATCAATGAATATTGTAAATGCACAAACAGTAATTTCTCCGCATTGCAAGGTGCAATTCTGAAATGTTTTGCTTTTTCCTGCTCCTCTTAGCATGATAAAGAAGATTCAAAGAGAGTGAGATGCCAGCTCCTTTCATTCAGTCAGTAGCTTCAATCATTTCTGGACGTTTTTCAATGGCAAAAATCAATGAATATTGTAAATGCACAAACAGTAATTTCTCCGCATTGCAAGGTGCAATTCTGAAATTTTTTGCTTTTTCCTGCTCCTCTTAGCATGATAAAGAAGATTCAAAGAGAGTGAGAAGCCAGCTCCTTTCATTCAGTCAGTAGCTTCAATCATTTCTGGACGTTTTTCAATGGCAAAAATCAATGAATATTGTAAATGCACAAACAGTAATTTCTCCGCATTGCAAGGTGCAATTCTGAAATTTTTTGCTTTTTCCTGCTCCTCTTAGCATGATAAAGAAGATTCAAAGAGAGTGAGATGCCAGCTCCTTTCATTCAGTCAGTAGCTTCAATCATTTCTGGTATATGAATAACATGATGTTTTTCAATGGCAAAAATCAATGAATATTGTAACTGCACAAACAGTAATTTCTCCGCATTGCAAGGTGCAATTCTGAAATTTTTTGCTTTTTCCTGCTCCTCTTAGCATGGTAAAGAAGATTCAAAGAGAGTGAGATGCCAGCTCCTTTCATTCAGTCAGTAGCTTCAATCATTTCTGGACGTTTTTCAATGGCAAAAATCAATGAATATTGTAAATGCACAAACAGTAATTTCTCCGCATTGCAAGGTGCAATTCTGAATTTTTTTGCTTTTTCCTGCTCCTCTTAGCATGATAAAGAAGATTCAAAGAGAGTGAGATGCCAGCTCCTTTCATTCA